>NW_020185337.1:3731085-3735557 GCF_003031525.2 Neophocaena asiaeorientalis asiaeorientalis | reverse complement strand
TTATGGGACATTCCATCCAAAAACAGAATACACATTTTTCTCTAGTGCTCATGGAACATTCTCCAGGATAGATCATATCTTGGGTCACAAATCAATCCCTGGTAAATGTAAGAAAATTGAAATTGTTTCCTTTCACAGGCAAATTCTATCAAACATTTAGAGAAGAGCTAACACCTATCCTTCTCAAACTCTTCCAAAATATAGCAGAGGGAGGAACAGTCCCAAACTCATTCTATGAAAGAGGAAAACAAAAACCATATGCTAACACATATATATGGAATCTTAATAAAAAAAGAAGTGGTTCTGAAGAACCTAGGGGCAGGACAGGAATAAAGACACAGACAGAGAATGGACTTGAGGACACAGGGAGGGGGAAGGGTAAGCTGGGACGAAGTGAGAGAGTGGCATGGACCTATATACACTACCAAATGTAAAACAGATAGCTAGTGGGAAGCAGCTGCATAGCACAGGGAGATCAGCTTGGTGCTTTGTGACCACCTAGAGGGGTGGGATAGGGAGGGTGGGAGGGAGATGCAAGAGGGAGGAGATATGGGGATATATGTATATGTATAGCTGATTCACTTTGTTATAAAGCAGAATCTAACACACCATTGTAAAGCAATTATACTCCAAAAAAGTTGTTTAAAAAAATCAACAGTAATAAAGACAGTATGGTTTTGATGCAAGAATAGATAAATTGGATAGCATAGAGAGCTCAAAAACATACCATACACATATAGACACTTGATTTGAAATAAAGGTGACATTGTAGAGCAATGGGAAATTATGGTCTTCAGTGCATGGTGATGGGTCGATTGGATATCCATATAGGGAAGAAAAAAATTGAAATATAAGTCCTATCATCTAAGGTGGACTGCAGATCTAAATCTACAACAAAGCAAATAAAGCTTTTAGAAGATAATGTAAGAGGATATGTTCATAATGCTCAGGTTGCAAAAGACTTCTTACTACTCAAAAAAACACAACATCATGGAAAAGATTATTAAATTGGTTTACATTAAAAATAATTTCTGTTCATTAAGAGATCCCATCTTTAAGAGAATGAAAAGGCAAACCACAGAGTAGGGGAAAATAGTTACAACATTTATAACTGTCATAGCATTTATAACCAGCATATGTGAAGCACTTTTATAGATCAATAAGGAAAATAAAGACAAACTTTTAAAATGAGCAAAAGACTAGAATACTTCACAAAAGAGGCTATCCAAATTGACAATAAACATACGAAAAGTGGCTTGACCTCGTTAGTTATTAGGGAACTAATAACTAATTAAAACTACAATAAGGTAACACTACATTCACCAAAGTGGCTAAAATTTAAAAGATCAACAATCCTAAAGATTGGTGAGTAAGGGGAGCAGCAGGGCTCTTACTCCCTGCTGTTGCCATGTGAATGGATACATACACTTTGGAAAGTGATCAGGCATTACCTACAAACGATGGGCATACGTGTACCCTCTGTGCAAGCTACTATATGGCTCCTATATACATATCTAATGGAAATGCACATACGACATGAGTCAAAAGACAGGCACTAGAATTTCATAACAGCATTATTGTGTAATAGCTTCAAATGGGAAAATACAATGACCAACATCAGTAGAGTGAATAAATAAATTATGGTATATTCCTACAATACAATACTAGATATATAGCAGTAAAAATGGACAGACTATAGCTACATGCTACAGTAAATATATATTACAAAAATCATGCTGAGTAAAAGGAAACCAATACAAAAGAAAACATATTGCACATTTGTATATACATATGGATATAATGTATATTATTGTACATTAAACATAGGTAAAACTTAGCTACACTCTTTGATTAGGGGTAGAGGGTAATCTTGGAAAGGAGGAAGGGAATAGTCGTGGAGATGGGACATGAAGAGGGCTTCCAAGAAGGTATGTTACCCGCTGGCATCGACATGGATATCCCCTTTGACCTTACTCTCATTGAGCTAGTGTTTGGTGCATTTCACTGTATATGTTATGCTACACACACACACACACACACACACACACACACACACACACACACACACTTAAAAAGAAAAAGGCTGGGCTTCCCTGGTGGCACAGTGGTTGGGAGTCCGCCTGCCGACGCAGGGGACGAGGGTTTGTGCCCCGATCCGGGAGGATCCCACGTGCCACGGAGTGGCTGGGCCTGTGAGCCATGGCCGCTGAGCCTGTGCGTCCGGAGCCTGTACTCCGCAACGGGAGAGGCCACAGCAGTAAGAGGTCCGCGTACCGCAAGAAAAGAAAAAGAAAGAAAAAGGCTGATAAAATTGGCCAAAGATTACATAGATAGGATTCAAGTGCTCATATAATTCCCATCTTACTGAGTCACTTCCTTTTAGCTTGCAAATAATAGAAAATTTCACACACAGGACCCTTCCATTAAAATAATATTTCCTCTTATTATATTCACTAGCTACACAAAAAGCATATGCAAAGTGTTTACTGTTATTTAAAACAAGAAACTCTGCTTACACTATATTGTTTCTTCATATCATTAGTATATTTCATGATTCAGTTAACATATCTTTAAAAGGGATTATAGTATGAATTAATACTGTTTCAAAGACTTCATTTCTAAAAGAAGTCTTTCTTATTTTTGAATCCAAAAGTAATTAGATGTAAGACAAGCACAAATTGGACCCAAAGGAATCAAGCTGTATTTCTACTAATGACTTTGTTTAAACACATAACACGCCATATTCCAAGAACTTAAATTTTTTATAATGGCCACTTGAGAGCCTTATTTGGGGCTATGTATGTATGATTTCTGATGGTCTTGCTTACAAGTGGATTTTTCTAAGAATTTCCTTTATTACCTAAATGTCTGGAATGGAGGGAACATGGACCAGTGGCTCCAAACTGGGTGGACATTTCCGTGATTCCACAAGCATCGTCCTCTGAGGAATGCCTTTTGGAAAAGCACAGGTTTCCACCCAACTGTTTATCCAGGCAAACTTCTGATAGTCTTCTCCAAGGTCCAGTCTTAATTATGTAAGACAAATATTAACTAAGTATTTTGACTTACATAAAACTAGTTTCAAAAAATAGTTTTTAATTCCATGGTCTCCTTCACAACTTATAATGGTGGTGGGTGTTAGG
Organism: Neophocaena asiaeorientalis asiaeorientalis; assembly: GCF_003031525.2. Taxonomy (NCBI): domain Eukaryota; kingdom Metazoa; phylum Chordata; class Mammalia; order Artiodactyla; family Phocoenidae; genus Neophocaena; species Neophocaena asiaeorientalis. Next base: position 3,732,414 of record NW_020185337.1, on the reverse strand, counting down.
CTGCCCACATTGCATCTTTTCTCCTCCGAAGTGTTAATATAGCATTAAATATAAGAGGAATATAAGGGTATGCATATAAAACTATAGTTACCCTATACATAACAGGGTAAGATTAAACTTTGACCCCACCCTGCCCTACCTTTCTTCCATCTTATAACTTGATGTTACATAGTTACTAAAGTTAACACCCTGCTTACTGTAGTCTGAATAAAACCTCCTCATTCCTTCACAAATGTGTACAGCTTTCCATGCCTAAAATGCTCTCCCATTTTCTCTCTCCCCACTTAAACCTACACATCGTTCTGGAACCAGAGTATAAATTTTGGAACACTTCTTCCCCACTCCTGATGATTCCCAACTAAAAGGAAACTCAGTTCCTTTACTCAGAGCCTCTCTCCACCCCTTTACTCCATCCCCAAGGAGGTAAACATTTGATTTGTAAATATAGGAAGAATAATTGAAGCTATATGGCTCAGTTCCATTCTCCTTCTAGGGAGCTCTCCGACCCATTCAGTGCAACCAGCTATGACATGAATCTTAAGGATTCATTATTAGAAAAGCCCAAATTAGCTAAGACTTAAAAACACATCCCTCAATTTGTTGTCTATTAGAAAAGAAGGTGATACTTTGACCTTCATCTTCACTATCTCTTCAGATACCCCTATGTACATGAATTTCTCTCTCTTCCATAAGAACCTTACTGACTACCCTGGGCATTGGTGATATTTGTCCTTATTAAAATAATACTTATCTGTTTCAGTCAATATTACCTTTTGTTAAGTATGTGTGAATGTCTCTGTGTTCCTAGCTATCATCAGCTAGACTGTAAATTCTTTCTGAATAGGAAACACGTTTTCTACTTATTTGTATTCTACACAGGATATAAGGCATTCAATCGTATAGGTTGATTGTTTGAAAAAACATGCAATAATTTTCTCCTGGAGACTATATGCAGTACAACTGATCACAGCATTGTAGAGTCAACAACTTTTTTATTTAATAGGGATGAGTAATCAAGTATCCTTAATAATGACAAAATGACATGTGGATTATTCCCCTCTAAATATTTCTTTACAAAATGTATTGCATGCGGGGCTTCCCTGGTGGCGCAGTGGTTGAGAGTCCGTCTGCCGATGCAGGGGACACGGGTTCGTGCCCCGGTCCGGGAAGATCCCACATGCCGAGCGGCTGCGCCCGTGAGCCATGGCCGCTGAGCCTGCGCGTCCGGAGCCTGTGCTCCGCAACGGGAGAGGCCACAGCAGAGAGGCGCCTGCGTACCGCAAAAAAAAAAAAAAAAAAAAAATAAAAGATTCTAGCATCTTCAGACCA
>NW_020185337.1:3712285-3730654 GCF_003031525.2 Neophocaena asiaeorientalis asiaeorientalis | reverse complement strand
GCCCCTGGTACCCAAAAAAAAAAAAAAAAAAAAAAAAAAAAATGTATTGCATGCTTTCCAGCCTTAGTAAATGTCATATGCCAAACTGTATTTATCTTTCCTCATTGGCACAGTGTTACTAACATGATCAGCTATGTTATTAGAGATAGTATAGGACACACAGTACTATTCAGTTAATCAAAATAAAGAAAACTTACCCAACGTGGCCTAAGGAAACAACACTGAGGGGAGACAAGTTTGGAGCTACAAAAATAGTCCTTATCGTGAAATTCCAAAGGGCCAAGAGAGAACAAACAAGAAGTAGCTACCAGCAGCTAAGGGATTCAGAACTACAATTAGGAGTAAGAGTGGGTCTAATAGACTGGCTTAGAACTAGTTGGACAGGGTAAGAGAGCACTGGAGCTTCTCATTTAGCGTGATATTCATTTCCTACCTCCGGAAATGTGCATGTGTATTAAAGAACTCACAGGGCGGTTAGCATCTATTCCAGTTTGCAACATTAGAAAGTTTTATCTGGTGTCATTTCTTTTCTGGTAAGACTGAACTGACCTAGAATGATGTGAATGGGGTGAAACCAAAAGTGATAATTAATGTGGAAAAAGAATCTGCAGGGCTTACAGTTACTGAGTATGTAAAGATGAAGAAGAGTCAAAATTACACCCAAATACCAGTCTAACAGTTGAACATTTCAAGAAAGAAATGATGAATTTTGTTCTAAACAGCCTGGATGATGGAAAAAAATGAAAGAAGACTTCTGAATTTCATGACAAGGACTTCCTTGCATCTCCTATCAGTTACTGAATGCTACCTTAAAAATAAGCACTGTTTTTAAGATAAATAGTAAAATTCCTTTCCTTTGTCTTGGTAGACACCTGAGTGTGTTATAACTTAATAGCTGGATGGCTTGTTATCATCCTCCTTTTACTGAGCCTACCCTCTATTTCATTATTTCGCCATATTCATTTAACATGTGATTCTTATAAATTTTAACAGTTGAAAAACAAACAGCTGGCTGAACTCTCTACTTCAGTGTTTTGGATACTTTGCTTCTTGGTAAGTGATCAGTATTTTGATACTGCTATAGTAATAACAGGAAATGATCTGTTAAAATCTGGATCTCCAGCTATAGATGAATGCCAGGGTACAGAGGAGAGCTGCTCTCAGAATAAAGTCTATAAAAACAGTTGGGGGAGTTATTTCTAGGACCACAGGGAGAGAATCGTAATTTGCTCTCAACACCGGAAAAGCAAATACATAGTGGAAAAACATCTTATGGTCACCATTGAACTGCATCAGTGGAAAGCTTATGGCCACAAATGCAGTAATGAAAACAACTGAGATGCTAAATACTAGAGCTTCAGTTATACATGATGTGAAATACCATTTCCTGAAATACCAATTCACTCAGAAAAAGATTTCATAAGAAGATAGAATACCTTTAAGTTGGTGTAACTGTAATTTTGCTTATGTTGGCAAAATAGTAAATTGATTCTTTTAACCAGAAAGGACAAGAGAAGACAAACAATGGTGGCAGGATTAGCCATAGAAAAAAGGGAGGGTACTTTCACATAAAACTGAAATACAGACTGGTTAGTATTACTAAAAAATAATTTCAACTTTTCTTACAAAATTGCCATGGGTTATAGACATTTTCTTAGATTTATGGTGGGGGGGAGTTGTAATTAATTAGCCTTAAGATATATCCTGTTAATAGAATAAATCATTATCATGGATAATTAATAAACTAATCCCTGAGGTTTTTCCTTTGTTGTCTTCCTCTCTCTAACGCTTTCTAGACACCATTGTACAGAAGCAGGCCCAACTAAATGGCAGATCATGAAGCACAGAGAGCTTCCTTGTAGATGGCTGGTAAACAGCTTTGTACAGCAAACACCATACTCTAGGGAGTCATAGTAGAAGTGGGGAAAATCAAAACAATGTGGGCAAAAGAAGATTAACTTGTTTTAAAAGTTCCACAAAGCAAAAGTGTCTCCAAATAACCACAACTACAAAGTATTATTTTCCCTAATGCTTTAATTTAACATATTTTGCAACTTTTATCATTTTTTTTCTTTTATCATTTTTAAAAGGTAATTGAACCAAGAATTCAATTAAAAATGACATATAATAAGCCAACATGTTATTAAGAATTTAAAGTAAAATTTTCTAAAACACTAGAAACATATCAAATATTTGTATTTGAGTTATAAAATTTTATACTCATAAAAATTTATACTGTAGTGTATTAATCTGTACTAAACTAGTAGTCATAATGGCTAAAAGAACAGAAGGCATGGTGTCTAAAATTACTTTTCAAGATTGGTCTGTGTTTTAATTGTTGGAATCTTTCAAACGAGAGCAAAAGTACAAAACATCACTGGATTCCTAACATACAAATCATCTGTTTCAAATTAATTGTTGTTATTCACGTAAAAACAATGATAGTTTGGATTCAAGAATAGGCTTAAAAAGTGAATAACTAGCTGATATTACAAATAGTCTTTCTTTCTACAGTTCCACCTCCTCCACAATGCCTTCTTTTAGCTTCACCTCTAACACCTGAATAGGAAGTTAACTCTCTCTTTTCCATCCACCAGTTAGAGATCTTACCAGTCTAATTTCTGATCTGGTTATCAGAGACCTATTATTTCCCCTAGTAGACTATAAGCAACTGGAAAGCAAAGTCTGCATCAGATTTACTTTGGTTTCCTTATTATGTCTAATTCAACATTCAATATCTATTAGTCTTTTTAGAGTTGGGTATTTATTAGCCTTCAGTGAACTGCTGTCTTTTAAAATTCCAGTTTTATACAGAGTTCCTTGTGACAGTATTTCCACAGGTAATAAGCTGATTTTTAAAGTGTCTAATACTTCAATTACATGTATAATTTAAATATTTAAATCTCATAACTGCAGTTCGATCTATACTCAAAAAGTATACTGATTACGGATGAATCCGTGAATTTGCTGTCATTGTTTTATTAACTGTTAAGATGGCTTTTCAATGTTAGTTTTTTATTCTCAGATCCTATACAGTAAGAAATATAACTGTCAGATCTAGCCTCTTTGGGTGATTCCTATGTGAAACAGGCAGAGTAAGCTATTTTTAAATCAGCTTTATTAAGGTATGATTGACAGGCAATAAACTGCACATATGTATGATTTGATAAATTTTGACTTATGTATATAGCTGTGAAACCAGTACCACTGTCAGGATAATGAACATTTCTGTCATCCCCCCAAATAATTCATGCCTTCTTGCTTCTGTCTGCTCCCCATCCTGTGCAACCACTAATATGCTTTCTATCACTTGATGAGTTTGTACTTTCTAGAATTAAAAAAAAAAAATAGAATCATACACTATATACTCTTTTTTGTGGTTTCTTTCTTTCAGCATAATTATTTTGTAAATGTATCCATGTTGTCGCATGTATTAACTGTTCATTTATTTTTATCGCTGAGTAGTATCCTATTATATGGATTTACCACAATTTGTTTATACCTTCTCCTATTGATCAACATTTGCATTGTTTCCAATTTTTAGGTACTACAAATAAAGCTGCTATGAACATTCATGTGCAAGTCTTTGTACGGACATACGCTTTCTTTTCTCTTGGGTAAATACCCATACACAGGTATATGTTTAACTTTTTAAGAAGTTACCAAAATGTTTTCCAAAAGTGGTTATACACTAATTACCTCCTCATCAGTAGTTTGACAAGAGGTCCATTTCCTCCATATCTTTGCTAACACGTGCAATTGTCTTTTTTTTTTTTAACATCTTTATTGGAGTATAATTGTTTTACAATGTTGTGTTAGTTGCTGCTGTATAACAAAGTGAATCAGCTATACATAATATCCCCATTTCTCCTCTCTCTTGCATCTCCCTTCCACCCTGCCTATCCCACCCCTCTAGGGGGACACAAAGCACCAAGCTGATCTCTCTGTGCTCTGCAGCTGCTTCCCACTAGCTATCTATTTTACATTTGGTAGTGTATATATGTCCATGCCACTCTCTCACTTTGTCCCAGCTTCCCCTTGCCCCTCCTCGTTGTCATTTTAACCACACTCATTCTAGTGGCTGTGAAATGGTATCTCATTATGATTTTAATTTGCATTTCACTAACATCCAGTGAAGTTGAGCATCTTTTCATATGCTTATTTGTCAATCATATGTCTTCTTTGATGAAATGATTGTTTAAATCTTTTGCTCACTTTAATGGGATTGTTTGTCTTCTTCCTGTTAAGTGATAAGAAGAGTTCTTTATATATTCTAGATACAAATCTTTTGTTGGCTATATAATTTGCTCTTTCAAAAGAGAAACGAAACTGCTTCAGATAATTATGCATTGTTAGTGTAATACATGGTCTATCAGAACTTCAGATAATCCTTAAAATAAGGGGACACATTACCTCCACAATCCCGGGCTACCAAGTTTTCCCATGCCTAATGAGGTGCTCAGCTGGTTTATGAAAAACAGGGAAAGGGAGTAGAACTAGAAAACATAGTGATTTTCCCAACATTCTTCTTAATTCTTCCTAATTTTAGGAGTTTTTTTCACAAACTATTAATAGTAGGAAATAACAGACTGGATCAGGTAAATGATAATTAGTCCTCCTCCTTTTATCTTTTAAGCAAATTTTTAAAAAGCAGTTAGCAAGTAGTAACATTATTACTAATAAGACTTCCTGTACTTTTTATTAGATTTCTCTGCCTCTTAGACTCTGCCTGTTGTTTACATGAATGTTTTCCTTATCAGACTAACGCAGAACATCAATACAGTGCCAAGTATATATTGCTTTTCTTATTTTCTTGATTCTCTCCTTTTCTTTTAATTCCTATCCATCTGTTTCTTCTACCCTTCCCAGCATCTGACATCTATGCTTGGGAGTAAGTCACTGATCTCAAATGAGTCTTGGTTACAGACTTTTTGGTGATCATACAGTCACTTACCATGCTTCTTACTTTAAAGACAACAGAATGAAAATGACAAACTCTTTGTGGAACTCATAGAAAAAAGAGCTGAGATTCTGCTGAGTGAAAAAAATGAAACCTTCATTTTTTATAGCATACATGTAAATTAGTACTCTGCCAGAATAAATCAAACACATAAGTATTTCCTAAACTTTGGTAATTTAAGACTTCAGTCTACCCAGTAATGCAAGAACCTCTGAGGAATCTTTCCCAAACAAGAGCCAATATATGGTGGGAGTTCCCTGGCAGTCCAGTGGTTAGGACTCCATGCTCTCACTGCCAAGGGCTGGGGTTCGATCCCTAGTCGGAGAAGTAAGATTCCCACAAGCCATGCAGCACAACCACAAAAAGAAAAAAAAAAGAGCCAATATGGAGAAGTTCTGTCTCCCCCAAAGTAAGGATATGGGGTAGCCGGTGGTGCCGGGGGAGATATACAGAGTCAAATCGACTCATGTTAAACCATGGAAAGAAACCTCATTTAAGGGACTTTAAAATATTTTTATATGTAAAGAACAATTTCATATACTTTTAAAATTTTCGTGAGCTACATTATCCCTTAGGGAATGCTTCAGTGTCAGACACAAATTTGAAACTAACTATTCTATAAACAGCATTAGAATTAGAATAAACAGCAGATTATATTGGCAATTGCTGACATAATATCAGGATATAGACAACCCTAGGGTTAAAAATATTTCATGGGAGTACAATACTTATGACACAATTAATTACATTCCCCAAATCAGAATGGTTCTCATCACACACTGAATGCTAAGCTTATTTTGACACAGTTTTTAAAAAGACCTAGTATGAATAGAAGAAGCTTCCTCTGGATAGAAAAAAATAATAATTCTGGCCTATTAAAGATAATATCTATTGGTAAAACATAGTTTTGTTCCCAAACACGCAGTAAATCATTACTGTAATGCATGATCACTATATGAAATAATTACCTAGTTAGTAAAAAATTGTGTATACCTTAAAAATTTTCAGTTCAACTGGTTTTCTTTTGATATAAGGAAAAATTTAATGATTGGCTCAAATTCATTTTAATAATTATAAAATATGTGAGCTTTATTATATGTTAAAGAAAATAAACATAGTATGACCCAAAAGTTATTTATTAAAGTTACAATAAAATACTTCTCAATGCATAAAAAATTGCAAAATAATTGATCCATTTTTCAATAAAGATACCAGATTTAATCTTTACTGACAAGATAAAGATATGTTTAATGACTTTTGTTCTATTTCAAGGTCACCTTATGGAGCGATACATCATGAAATCAATAGTTGTACATCTAGGAAATTTACCAATGGAGCTCTCTTCCACGGGTGTGTATATTTTAATTTGTCTCATGTGGGTATCTCTTCCATTCTGATGATTGGCTAGAACAGCAATCTGTATCATGAATGTGCGAGTTGGCTTCTTATGATTATCAGTTAAAGGAACGTGAATCCAGCCACTTGGTTCCACCAATTCAAGTTGCTGCCAAGAAAATAAAAGTCAGATTATGTTTTCACCCAATGAATATAATTTATTATAATGAATGTATTCTAAAGTTGACTTATAATTAACATTTTTCTCACGGACAGCATGACAATATAATAAACATTATCAGTTATTGGGCACTTTTACCATGGTCCATTTTTACAGTTGCTAAGCACTTTACATGTACCATTCTTGTAGACAAAATAAAAATAGAATTATTTGCAATCTTAGTATTTGTAGAAACGTGTATATGATTTAGACATGTATAAATGTATAGGGCCAATGAAAAACCATGCTGATACAAGTAAGAAAAGACTCTAAATGAACATAATGCTTCTGGTGTATTTTATTTCAAGAACCATGCCTAATATATCCAAACTCACATAACAATAAATCAGATTCTATATAAACTACAAGAATATTAACAAAAGAAAATCAGTCATTGCACAAGTATCAGACAAAGCTTTTTTTCTTGGAAAATAGTAAGTGATTCATCTATCTGAATGACAATCTAAACCTAAAATCTAGGTTTTAATGTTTTTCAAAAAGAAATGCCAGATAAACTTTAAAAAAATTTTCATTTTATTGGGACTTCCCTGGTGGCGCAGCGGTTAAGAATCTGCCTGCCAATGCAGGGGACATGGGTTCGAGCCCTGGTCCGGGAAGATCACATATGCCGCGGAGCAACTAAGCCTGTGCGCCACAACTACTGAGCCCACGCGCCTAGAGCCCGCACTCCGCAACAAGAGAAGCCACCGCAATGAGAAACCTGCACACCGCAACAAAGAGTAAGCCCCTCTTTGCTGCAGCTAGAGAAAGCCCATGTGCAGCAACGTAGACCCAACGAAGCCAAAAATTAATTAATTAATTAAAAAAATTTTTTTTTCATTTTATTTTAACCAAGAGTCCAAACTATCCTTCCTTAACAAGGGAAGAAAAATTGTAAGTAAAAAAATAAACCTAAATTTCTAAAATTTTTCCTAAAGTTATGAAACAGTTTTTAAAAGATAAGTATTGATTTTTAAATTGTCCTAAATATTGGACACAGCTGAAAAATATGCATTACAGAAAATACAGGTTTATCTTATCAACCCAGCCCAATGGCAATGAATATCAAAGAAACTAAATCCGGATTCCATGAGTTACTCTAGAAAAACAAGAGACAGAGAAATGGAATACTAAAAAAGGTAGTTATTTTTAAGAAGGAATAATTTCCTCCTTTTAATTACAAAATATAAGAATAAATGAATCTCTACCCTTTATGGTATTGTCAGTCAGTGGCTTTTTATAAACTTCTATTAGCACTAACTTAAAATAATTGAGTCAGAGACTAGATATATCCGGTTTCTATCACTAACCTTTTAATCATTCAGGCAATAAATAGTTACTGAGTACTTAAAATGTTCAAGGTATTATTGTAAATATAGTTAGTCATACAAAACATAAATTAGGCCTGATTCACACCTAAAGAGTGCTGAGAGGCAGACAAACAGCCTCTGGTTTCATTCAGCTTCTTCATGTGTAAAGTAAAGGGATTGGACAAGTTTTCATCCAATGTCCTTTTCAGCTCTGACATTCAATGATTCTAAATAAAATAAGAAAGATGTGGTAGGCAGAATAATAGGCCCCCAGAGATGTCCATGTTCCTCCCCAAATCCCCTGAATACATTAACTTACAATGGCAGAGGGACTTTGCAGATGTGATTAAGTTAAAGATTTGGGGATGGGAAGCTTATCCTGGATTACCTGGGTGGGCCCAATGTAATCACAGGGTCATTTATAAGAGAGACAGTAAAGGAGATGTGATGATGGAAGCAAAGGCTGAGTGATGCAACCACAAGCCAAGGGATGTGGGCATCCTCTAAAAGCTGGAAAAAGCAAGAAGCGTTCTCCCTTAGGAGCTCCTAAAAAGAATGCACCCTGGGGGCTTCCCTGGTGGTGCAGTGGTTGAGAGTCTGCCTGCCGATGCAGGGGACACGGGTTCGTGCCCCGGTCAGGGAAGATCCCACATGCCGCGGAGCGGCTGGGCCCGTGAGCCATGGCCGCTGAGCCTGCGCGTCCGGAGCCTGTTGCTCTGCAATGGGAGAGGCCACAACAGTGAGGGGCCCACATACCGAAAAAAAAAAGAATGCACCTTGCTGACACCTTGATTTTCGTCCATTGGACCCATTTTGGACTTCTGACCTTCAGAATTGTAAGATAATAATTGTGTGTTGTTTTCAGCCACTAAGTGTACGGTAATGTTTTGTAGCAACAATGGGAAACTATTATAATAGATACACACAGGAGTTCAGAGAAGCGGGAAAGCAGCTCTGGTTGGGATAATCTATTCTCTAGGTAAATGTACAATAATGAATCTCAGTAATGACCAAAAAGTAAAATTCTACTCAACTCCTTACTAATAGAATGTTTTGACAAATTCAACCACTATTTCTGATAGACTCAATGTTATTTTCAGAGTATTTTTTAAGTGCTTCACTGTACTGGAAGTTATACTAAGATTTTACAGCATATGATTTGGGGCATGATATGTACGGAATTGTAAATGTTGTAAATTATTCAATAAATACTATGAGTAAGCTAGTTCTTCAGAACATAAAAAGTTTACTGATCTCAGTCACTAAATGTATATTACAAAGTATGTGTAGCTGTTAACATCTCTCAAATGGCTTCACAATCAACTACATTGCCCAAAAGTCATAAACACCAACTTATGTGTCTACTTCAGTTCTATTGTGCCCTGTTTAAAATTCTCAGTCAACTCTAAAAAGTTATTATTCTGATACTGCCATATTTTAACTTATTTCATGGATTAAAAAAAATTCAAGTACACATAGTAGATATAATGTCAATGTTTTTTATAACAGTTCGATTAAAAGGTTAATATATTTTAAGCAAAATTTATTTACATGATTTTTTATATTTTTAAACAGAAAATTAATGAAAGGTAAAATTTTGCCAATTTGACTTTCTTTTTTTCCCCTATATCTGATCTGGACGTCAATAAATAAAATTTTCCATCACCATTAAAATGTAAATTTTTCTATATTCCTCCCTGTTCTTTCTTTTTACCATCTCCCTTTTTGGCTCTTTCCTCCATATATCCCCTCGCTTAACATTTTTTATTGGCATGTCTACTAAATACCAAAAATTCTGCTAACTATAGATGTAGGATAGGGGTTGGCAAACTTTTTCTATAAAGCACCAGACAGCAAACATTATAGGTGGTGTGGACCATGTGGTCTCAATCATGACTACTCATCTCTGCCTTTGCAAAGTGACAGTTATAGACAATATGAAAGTGAATGGGTGTGATTATGTTTGAGTAACACTTTACTTACAAAAGTAGGACACAGGCTCGATTTGGCCCACGGGCTGCAGTTGCTGATCCCTGACATAGAGAATAGTTACTGATAGAGTCTACCTTCAGAAAGGTGACATAATTTCGTAAGACAGATAAGCTGTCTCAGTCAGGGTGACACACAGGGTATTTTAAGAGAGAATTCCCTAAGGAGGAATCAAGTTGCTAACTAGAGAAATGGAGAGGCCAAGGAGAATACTAAGGTATCATGGAGGGAACAAGTACCAGAAGTGCAGTTCTAAGGTTGGGGAACAAAGCAAAGAGACAAATTAAGACTGAGAAGTTCATAGAGGGATTGGAACTTAGATCTCTACGAGGAAGCTGCTGGGCTGGTGCTGGGTTTCTGGAGGAAGGGCCCTGTGGGGCTGGCATACAGACCTCAAGGAGGGGATGCCAACTGGCTAGCAGTGCTGGTTTTTCAGATGTGTGGCTTCAGGGGGTGGTACAGTTGGCCCTCCATATCCGTGGATGCAGAACCCCTGGATACACAGGGCCCACTGAGCTGTGCCATTTTATAGATGGGACTTGAGCATCCTTGCATTTTGGTATTCATGAGGGGTCCTGGAACCAATCCCCCGCAGGTATGGAGGGACGACTGTACCGTGAGAGTCAGAGAAACTGCAAACTGGACTCAAGCCTTGCTAGAAGAAGGACCTGCTGCTGTGAAGAAACATTGCTGGGATGATGGGAAGCAAACAGCGTTCAAACAGAAAGAAGCAAGTCCCCTTTTCCTCTTCCTGCCTTGCAATTTCCTTCTAAGGCCCCCTTTTGCCAGAGCCTAACAGATATGCAAGGACTCCAGGCACACATTCATTTATCAAATCTTTATTGAACACCTATTTTGCGCCAAACTATGTTCTAGGGACTGAAAATATAGTGGTAAACAAGACAGAGGATCACACCTGAAAAAACTACTCAGAGTAGTACAAACAGATACAACTTAAACATGACAATAAGACTTCAAGAAAGAGGATATAATAAAAATCCTAGCAGTGAGGAAGAAACCAAAAACCAACCAACCAAACAAAAAACCACACACACAGTTAACCAAAAGCAATAAATTAATTTTTATAAAATAAAATGTAAATGCCAACAATAATTCCTCGAGGAGAATGCTAATGATAATAACAGTAAACTCTTATATAGCACATATTATGTGCCAGGTACTACTCTAAGAGCACTAAGTAAATTAATCTATTTAATCCTAGCAATGAGGCAGGTAATATTATTATCCTGATGTGGCAAACGTAACAACTGAGACACAGAGAGTTTAAATAACCTCACCAAGGTCACACAGCTGGCAAATGGCAGAGGTGTGATTAAAACAAGCAGTGAGATTCCAGAGTCTATGCTTTTAAACACTAATGTAATGTTTACATAATGTAAAGATAATTTAGTAATAATAATTTTGTCCAAAATCCTATATTATACCAAAAAAATAAAATAAAAGAAATATGGGCAAGAGAAAATTGGCCACTAATCTCTTCACCACAACACAGTTCCCTTTATGTCATATACGTAACTACACATATAACATAAAAAGAACTACAAAAGGGAACAATAAGAGAATTAAAAGTAGGGTGCTGATTTCAAAATCTAGAGATTTCCTCTACAGAGAGGGAAAAAAGGAAATAATATTATATAAGGACATGGCAGGATGATATATAGACAGCATAAAATAAGATGATGAAAGATGCATGTACCAAACACCACCTTAAAAAAGCTCAGATTCTCTTGAAGATATTATGCTAGTGAAATAAGCCAGTGGCAAAAGAACAAATACTGTGTGATTCCACTCAGATGAGGTACCTAGAGGAAACAAATTCATAGGGACAGAAAGTAGAACGGCAGCTGCCAGAGGCTGGGGGAGGAGGAAATGGGGAGTTAGTGTTTAACGGATATGGAGTTTCAGTTTGAGAAGATAAAAAAGTTCTGGAGGTGGATGGTGGTGACACCTGCACAACATTGTGAATATGCTAAATATCACAGAATTATACACTTTAAAATGATTAAAAACAGTAAATTTTATGTATATTTACCACGATTAAAAATGCACACACATAAAAACTCAGGTTCTTTCCTAGAGTCAAAAAAACCCCCAAATCATGTGGAGACACTGGAACCTTAAAGCACTGCTGTGAGAAATGTATAGTGGTTCAGCCACTTTAGAAAACTGTCTTGCAGTTCCTCAAATGATTAAACGCAGTTACCATATGATCCAGCAATTCCACCCTTAGGTTTATATCCAAGAAATGAAAACATATGTCCACACAAAAATGTGTACACAGATGTTTGTAACAGCATTATTCATAATAGCCCAAAGATGGAAACAACCCAAATGCCTAGCAACTGATAAATGGATAAACAAATTGGGGTATATGCATACAATACAAATACTATTGTATTTGGCAATAAAAAGAAATGAAGCACTGATGTATGTAGAACATTGATAAACCCTGAAAATAAGTGAAATAAGCCAGTCATAAAGGACCACATTGTGTATGATTCTATTATATGAATGTCCAAAGTAGGTAAATCCATAGAGACAGAAAGTGGATTGGTAGTTGCTTAGGGCTCAGTCCTGGGGGGCAGGATGGGAAGTGACTACTAATCAGTACAGGGTTTCTTTTGGGTGGTGATAAAAATGTATACATCTTAAATCAGTGAATTGTATGGTATGTGAATTATATCTCATTAAAGCTGTTACTTAAAAAAACCCTCAAAATCTAAGTAACTACATATTATCTTAAAAAGACAAACCTGTGTGTTAACGCAGTGATTAAGAAACATTCTAAATACAAGCAGATGGTAAAAATACATTTGACAGATGAAACCAAAAAGAAAGCAGAGATAGAAATATTAATTAAGTTTTTCTGGAAAAAAAGGGTGGGGTAGGAAGAGTTAAAATGTGAAAAAGAAAAATGGGGATGAGGAATAGGGCTGATATTTCCAGATACTAACATCTAGTATAAAGCTGTATTAAATAAATGGTGTGGTACTGCATTTCACATTGCAGGTGTATCAGAATGCATTTGGCTGCAAGTAACATAAAATCTAACTCAATGAGGCTTAAATGATGAGGACATTTATCACCTCACACAGTTCAAATACCTGAGTTAACACAGTCACAGGAGAGGTTAATTCAGAAGCTCAAAAATGCTATCTAGGACCAAGGTGCTATCTTCCTTTTGTTCTTCCAGTGTGGGTGAGCTAGCATTGTCCCAAACTTAATTTCTCCTAGACTTCTTCTCCAGAGGAAGAAATCAAGTACTGTTCCTCTCTTGGTTCCCTTCTTTAAGAACAAGCACATCTTCCCTGAAGCTCTTATTGAATATCCATCCCTAAGTCAATCAGGAGAGGAGTGGAATCACTATGATTGGTTTGGCTCAATTAGGATTCACTTCCAAGGGCTGGGGAAGGTGGCAGCACATGGCTACTTTCTGCAGGGTAGGGAGCCGAATAAAATTGGAGTTCTAACAGGAGAAGGTTAGGGAGAATGGATATTGAGTAGAAAACTAACATGTACAGTGAAGAAGGGATGGATTGATCAAAATACAGCACTGTAGGGCTTCCCTGATGGCGCAGTGGTTGAGAGTCTGCCTGCCGATGCGGGGGACACGGGTTCGTGCCCCGATCCAGGAGGATCTCACATGCCGCGGAGCGGCTAGGCCCGTGAGCCATGGCCGCTGAGCCTGCGCGTCCGGAGCCTATGCTCTGCGACGGGAGAGGCCACAACAGTGAGAGGCCTGTGTGCCGCAAAAAAAAAAAAAAAATACAGCACTGTAACACTGGTTGATTAAATGAAAAGTTTAGATATTAACTTTATACCAAACACAAAAGTAAATTCTTAAATATTTAATTTTAATACTATATAAATTAATAATCACAACAAACCTATAGGAGTATTAGAAAAAATATACAGGAACATGTTTATAATCTTTTGGTAGGGTTCACCTTTCAAAGCAATTCAAAAACCCAAATATGATGGAAAAAAAAAAACAGACGACTACATGAACATCAAAAATATCTACAAGACTAAAAGAAAATAAAAATATAAATAGCAAAGTGAGAAAAAACACTTGTAAATTTCACAATGAAGAACTAATATCAGTAATAATATAAGAAAAAAAGAAATGCAATGGACCAACAGACACAAGGAAATTGTTCAATCTCACTACTAATTAAATAGATACTATATCTATCTGTCTATATCTATATCTCTCTATATTATAAAATGTCTATCAGATTAGCAAAGATTAAAGTAATTACAAACACTAAGTATTGGTGAGGGTGAGGGGAATGTATACTCTCATAGACTGATTTGGAAATTAAATAGGTATAATAATCTTTTTGAAAAGTAGTTTGGCAACTCCACTTCTGAAACTACAGGGAAATACTTAAGACAGGGCACAGAGATGCTAGGTATAATAATATTCCTTGGAAACAAGTTAAATAGCCACCAGTAGAAGGGTGGTTGTGGTGACCAGCCCCTAGGATGATCACTGGTAATTCACGGCCTTGCGTAGTCCCCTCCTACAGTGAATCAGGGCTGACTTTGTACAACAAATAGAATATGTCAGAAGTGACTCTGCAGATAGGTCACAACAGGCACTGCAGCTTCTGCCTGCATCTGTTGGATCATTCTTTCTGTGGGAAGCCAGCTCCCATGACAAGAAGAAGCCCCATAGAGAGGCCCATGTAGAAAGAAACCAAGGCCTCAGCCAGCGATTAGCACCAACCTGCCAGCCATATGAGTGAACCACTTTAGAAGTAGATCCTCCAGTCCCAGTCAGCCTAGCTGACATACGACTGCAACTGCATGAAAGACTCCAAGAGAGAAATGCCCAGCCAAGCTCTTTCCAAATTCCTGAACAGAAACCATGTGATTATAAGTGATTACTACTGTTTACCACCACTAAGTTTTAGTGTGACTTGTTATGCAGCAATAGTAAAACAGTGACTAATTATGGTACATCCATACCCTGGAATACCTGATAGCAATTCAAAATGATGTATCTCTTCATATGTTTGCAGTTATTTGCAGCTACCTCTGGTTAGTTTTAAAGAGCAAAGTACTAAATAACATGTATTGCATGATCTTATATATATGATTTTTTGTATGGATACAAAAGTCTGAAAGGATATTCACCAAAATATAAATAGGAAATATCTATAATGGTGAGAATATGGATCATTCTCATTTTATTAAGTTTATGTCTTATCTATGCCTTTCTCAGTAAACATATTTACCTTATTAAAAAATCTGTTTGTAATTTGGTGTGGTTGGGAGAGGAACTCAAAAGAGGAATAGTTTCAGAAAGTTTCAGCACATGATTTTAACATGTCATTGACTGTATTCCATTGCTCCAGTAACAGAATCCTCCTTCTTGGTGATTTCAATATCCACAGAGATGATCCATTTAATGATTCAGATTCTCCTCTTTAGCTTCTTCATTTCCAATAATTTTTATCTTCACTCCACTTCAGTTATCCCTCCCCCACCATCATGCTCTATATTGGATTATGGGCAGCAGCTGTAAGATTGCTGACATCTTGACTTCAAGCGTCCCCATCTCTATAGCCCAAGTCACCAGCTTTCTC
Source organism: Neophocaena asiaeorientalis asiaeorientalis (assembly GCF_003031525.2). NCBI lineage: Eukaryota > Metazoa > Chordata > Mammalia > Artiodactyla > Phocoenidae > Neophocaena > Neophocaena asiaeorientalis. The sequence continues at coordinate 3,715,225 of NW_020185337.1, read as the reverse complement.
AAGTGACGCCACTGCCATAACATCAACCCTAGCCAAACAGCTAGACTACTGATTCCATCTACTTTTTTACTGTTCGTTAACCCATTCAATGTCTTCAGTTCCCATTTTTCCTCAATGATACCCCACAATTCGTTATGATAATCAATCCCTTTATATACTGAAATCCAATTTCCTCTCTTACTGTTTCATACTTTTCTGAGGGAGAACACAACAATCCTGGTTAAACCTAACTCTCTTCCTGTTCAATGCCTATTGGAGAAAAATAATCAACATGCTGACTGGTTCTCACTTTAAATTTAAGACAAGTATATATGCAAGTATATATGTAGAACCATGCAAAACTCTTACTATATTCCTTTAGAAAATATGCTTTCACTGTCTCTGGAATAGCTGTTTCTGAGCTTCCCCTCAAATCCTAACACCTGCTCTAATCTTCTCTCTCTGAGCTGATATCTGATTTCATTAAGAAAATAGAAGCAATTAGAGAAAAAAATTACCATCTTCCCACCAGCTGTTATACTGTAGTTGAACTGTCCCTGCATCTTTGTGAGAATGGTTCTTCCATTTGCTCAATAGGTCCCACCCTTTCTTTCCCAGCCAAAGACTCTGCTCCCACCGTAGTCACTACCTCTCCAAATCATTTTCTCCTGTCTCCTGGATCACTGTCATCAGCATTACAAACGTGCCATATCTGTCATCTTAAACATTAAAAATAAAACCCTTTCTTGATCCTATGTCCTCTTCCACATACTGCCCCAATTCTATTTCTTTTCACAGCAAAACTCCTTTAAAAGTTAAAAATTTTTTTCACCTCCTAGTTATCTTTATCCCACTTCAATCTAAATTTTGTCCACACACTGAATCCAATCTTGTCAAAGTCACCAGTGACCCCCCGCCACCTTGCCAAATCAGTTCTCTCTCAGAAGAATTCTTTGATAGCCTAGACTCTTGACTCACAGAAACTGTGAGATAATAAATACGTGTTGTGTTAAGCCACTAGGTTTGTGGTAATTTTCTTACACAGAAATAGAAAACATTAGTTTTTTTATTTGCAAGGGTAGCAAATAAATAATAAATATTGAAAATTTTATATAAGACTGGTGAAAATTCTGCATAAAAAACACAGCTTTACAGGTGTTTATAACTAAACCAAACAGCTATAATAAGCTGAGCCAATTCTTAGTGTTAGTTTGAAATAAATATTTCTTCAACATTTCATTTCACTTCATTTCATTACTTGGCCATGATCTTGTTTGGTAATTTAATTAGTTACTTATAAAACGTGTGTTTTAGGGGCAGCCTACATAGTAGGTATTCCACCTAGTGGCAGGACAAGCCATGTGATGGCCCACAACATCAGCACTGCTGCCAGCCCAAAGCCCACCAAGTCACTTCTGAATAGGAGCTACTACCTTTCCTCAACATTCCTTCCTTGCTATCTGCTGCTATCAGTGAAAACTGTATATAAATACAATCCATTAGAGTTTCTCTATGAAGCGATCTCTCCGCCTGGCTCCAGGATCTTCTGCTTCCTATCAGCAAACTCTAAGTCACAACTCTACTCTGGCTTTGATTTGTTTAAGGGTATCCTCTAAGGATATATATCCTCTAAGGATATATATAAGTATTAACTCCACCATAAACAAAGCTTACCTTAAAAAAAAAAAAAAAGAAGTCATCTGTTAATAAAAATAACATCAAGGGCTTCCCTGGTGGCGCAGTGGTTGAGAGTCTGCCTGCCGATGTAGGGTACACAGGTTCGTGCCCCGGTCCGGGAGGATCCCACGTGCCGCAGAGCGGCTGGGCCCTTGAGTCATGGCCGCTGAGCCTGCGCGTCCGGAGCCTGTGCTCCGCAGCGGGAGAGGCCACAACAGTGAGGGGCCCACGTATCGCAAAAAAAAAATAAAATAAAATAACATCAAATATTAAATACAAAGCTGTTCACATGTCCCTTCCTATTGCTAATCACATATCCCTGGAAAATAAATAGAATAAAGAACAATGACTTGAAAGTTGCTTCAAGAAAGTTGCCCTCTGCTCTCCACTCTCACTACCTTCTGCTCCTTCATTAACCATAGCTGTGACTTGATGAAATTCTATAGAACCTCAATGTGAGAACTGTTACCACAAGAAGCAGCAGATCCTGGCATTTTAACCATTCTTTCACTTAGGAAGGAACAGAACCAGTTAACAGCAATCATGACCTACTTGTAGCAAAAGAAAGTCTAAAATGATCCAAAAGAAACTTCAGAAGTTCCAAATGTGTTAAAAGTAAGGATACCACAAAGGCACCTTAACAAGAAAGACAGAATCCAACTCAAAGAGCTCACTATGGAAAGCAAGCTCTTTTACCCTAGTGAAGAAGGGACCACCTCAGAAGGTCAAAATCAGTCACTCTATTACAGAGGGTCAAGATATTAATTCTGGACTTGTAAGTCTGAAAAAGTTTCTATGCAGAGAAATTTCCTCCAGAAAGAGTTCCTGGAGAGTTAAGTTTACATAGTTTAACTGGTCTTAAAGTTACTTGTTTAAAAAAAAAAAGAGGCATAACAAAAAGACAAGACCTAGAGAGTATTCTAATCTACATGAACAATTCTGAATTACATTTGAAGTCAATGTCAATTAAAAACAATAATTTCATCAAAAGCCAAAATGGTAAAGAAATGTTAAGAAGAAATTGCAGAACATCTTTGGAGGACAACAACAAGTTAACCAGACTTAACTATCATTAAAAAGAAAAAGAGGGCTTCCCTGGTGGCACAGTGGTTAAGAGTCCGCCTGCCGGTGCAGGGGACGCGGGTTCGTGCCCCAGTCCGGGAGGATCCCACATGCTGCGGAGCGGCTGGGCCGGTGAGCCATGGCCGCTGAGCCTGCGCGTCCGGAGTCTGTGCTCCGCAACGGGAGAGGCCACAACAGTGAAAGGCTCGCGTACCGCAAAAA
>NW_020185337.1:3655820-3712200 GCF_003031525.2 Neophocaena asiaeorientalis asiaeorientalis | reverse complement strand
TCACCCAAAAAAAAAAAAAAAAAAAAAAAGATAAATACATGCTAGGGATGTAATGTACACCATGAAAACCATAGCTAACACTGCTGTGTGATACCTAGGAAAGTTGTTAAGAGAGTAGGTCTAAGAGTTCTCATCACAAGGAGAATCTTTTTTTCTTCTTTTCACCATCTATCAATACATGAGATGATGGATGTTAACTAAACCTATGGTGGTAATCGTTTCACAATATAAGTAAATCAAACTATCATGCTGTACACCTTAAACTTATACAGTGATGTGTGCCAATTATTTCTCAATAAAACTGGAAAAAATAATAATGTCCCTTTAAGACAAAGAAAAGAAAAATAGCCAATATAAACAAATACATGCGCACATAATAAAATTATGATTTCGTTTTGTAAAAAGAGGGAGAAAAGGGCTTCCCTGGTGGCGCAGTGGTTGAGAGTCCGCCTGGTGATGCAAGGGATGTGGGTTCGTGCCCCAGGATCCCACATGCTGTGGAGCGGCTGGGCCCGTGGGCCATGGCCGCTGAGCCTGTGCTCCGCAGTGGGAGAGGCCACGGCAGTGAGAGGCCCGCGTACCACAAAAAAAAAGAGGGAGAAAAGACTTATCTAAGTAATGAATAATTAAGAAATGATAGCAATAGATAAAAATATGTAGTGCAGTGCAAAGGACATAAGACCAGATGTCAAAAGAACAAGATTTGAATTTCGTGTCTACTCTTGAGTTTAAGCAAATTACTTCTCTTTGGTAAACCTTTACTTCTCCATCTATCAGGCTGAATCATATGAAATTGTCATTTTTGTAGATCATAAATAAGATTAGGATAAATTTTATTCTCATATAATTTTTATGCTTTCTTCATAAGAATGTTGTGAGGTAATAAGAGAATATAAATTTCATTACTGCTAAATCCACAGGGTCCTTTTCACTTCAAACTTTCTTACCCTTTCTACATAATTTGATGCACCCTCTTTATTGAAATGTTCTCTTCTTGTGGACTCTGTGACTTCACCTTCTTCTGATATTCCTCCTACCTTTCTCATCTCTTCTTTGTCTTTCTGGAGACTCCTCTTTCTCTTAAGTGTTGCACTCCTCACAGTTCTGACCTAAAACTAGTCTCACAATACAGAGTTTAATCTATACAACTGTCCTATACGATCATATCCAGACCCCTGGCTTCAGATACCTTAAATGGCTATATGCTGACGATTCAAAATTTTATATTCTCTTTTTTAAGAGGTAACTTTTAAAGGTTCTAGAGCAAAGGATAGCATTATCTATAGAAGGCAAGGCAAGGCAAGGTAGAAAGATTCCACGATAGAAGCCACACCAGAGAGGTCTGGACTTTAAGTATATCTCTTTTAAATCCAAGAGAATGAAGTAGTTTGAAGCAGACAGTGTTCCTACTGAAGATAACTATAGGTAAAATTTTTTAAATCATCACTTTAGAGTTATCAGAGAGCCGCTAAAACAAAGAGGACTAGAGGATGCCAGGTTCTGGTGAGGAGAGAACCTCAGAGAGGTTGCCGGTCTTTCTGTACCCACTTTAACCATGGGGGCATTTGTTGATTCTAGGATGGGGTAAGATGCTGCAAATCATGGTTTTGCCCAGATAGAGGGTTGCTTCTTGAAGTCAGAGAAACATGCAGAGCTATGACTAGTGGTCTTTCAGAAAAGATGTAATTAGAGACTTCAAGAGCTTTAAGCACATGGCCTATTTTCCCCTCAAAATATTTGCCACATTGTGAAGTTGTCTGGAATGGGAGGCTGAAGGGATAATCAAGGGGTCTCTCAGAGGAGCGGAGTCTCTGGCAATCTCGAGGAAACAAGTCTGAGAGTCTAGAATTTGCCCAGTGAACACACCAGGCCCCTAAATGACAGCCTTGAGTGGCCATGACATAGGGGTATTACAGAACAGAAGCAGATGGAACCTTACCAAAGCTGCAGTACAGCCGCAAGTCAACTCAACTTGAAGGCTGAGAGGAGTAAAGCTTCTCAGCCCATCCACCTAGCTCTGGAAAATCGAACTCTCCAGAAAAAGAAAACAGCATCTAGAGTGGCACTGTCCTATAGAAAAAGTGTGTGGGTCACAAATGTGAGGCATATATGTAGTTTAAAATTTTCTAATAGCTACATTTTCAAATGCACAAAGAGCACAAATTAATTTTATATTTAGAGTATCCAGAATATCACTTCAACATGTGATCAATATAAAAAGTTACTGAGCTATTTTACGGCCTTTTTTTGTTGTTGTACCAAGTCTCCAAAATCCAGCATTTTACACTTATACCACATCTCAACTAAGATTAGCCAAAAGCCACATGCAGCTAGTGGATATTCTACTGAACAGCACAGATCTAGAGTCTAGTCTAGCAATCAATCAAAAATTACTATTATTAACAGAGTTAAGAAATAAGAGGGAAAGACGAATAAATGAAATAATTTCATCTGAGAATTGGAATATACTTTTAAAATGGAAATGGTAGAGCTGAAAATATCTGCAATTAGAAATTTGTCAGATTGAACAGATCATATATATCAGAAGACAGAGTCAACAAATTCCTTGAAAAATACAATTTATCAAGGCTAACGAAAAGGAGAAATAGAAAATCTGAATAGAACTATATCTATTAAGGAAACTGCCTCATAATTTAAAATCCATCACAAAACTCCAGGTCCAGATGGCATTACCATTCAATTCTTCCAAATATTTAAAGAAATGATATCAATTCTGCACAAATGCTTAGAGAATAGAAAAGGGAGAGACATTTTAAAAATGTTTTTTATGAGGCCAGAATACTTTGTTTCCAATAGTTGGAAAGTATAAGAAAGAAAAATTACAGACTAATCTCTCTCATGAAACACAAATGAAAAAAATCTAGAACAAATTACTAGCAAATCAAATCAAACCAGGTGGAGTTTAGTCCAGGTATGCAAGATTGGATTATCATTTAAAAATTAATCAATGTAATTGACTTTATTAATAGAAAAAAAGGAGAAAAATCATATGATCATCTTCTTAGACACAAAAGAGGCATTTGACAAATTCAATACCCATTTATGATCTTAAAACTTTTAGCAAATAGGAACAGAATGCAATCTCCCTAATATGAAAAAGAGCATCTTTCAAACAACCTATAGTACTCATTGTATACAATGGAGAAATATTGAAAACTTTCATAAAGAGATTATAAACAAGACAATCATCCACTATGACCCCTTCTATTTAACATTGTACTGGAGGTCTTAAACAGTACAATAATTCAAGGAAAATGGAAGGGAACAGAGGGGAGAGGGGTAGAAGGAAAGAGAGAAGATGAACAAGGATTGGAAGGGAAGAAAAAATAACATTATTTGTAAATTATATGACTGCACATCTAGGAAATACAAAAAGAATCTATAAACTATTAGAATTAATAAGAAAGGTTAATTAGCAAGGTCACTGGATATAAGGTCAACATAAAGTTATAACTGAAACAGTGTAGGATTAGTGCAAAGACAGACTAATAGACCAATGGAACAGATTAGAGTTCAGGAACAGACCCACACATTTATAGTCATCTGATTTTTGTCAAAGATGACATTGGTGCAGTAGGGAAAGGATGGTCTCTCCAAGCAATGCTGATGAATTGGATTTCCATTTGGGGGAAAAAATAATAATCTTGACTTCACTTCTCCCCATAAAGAAAAATCAGCTCCAGATGAATTTGGATTTAAATATCAAAGGTAAAATAATAAAACTTCCAAAAGAAAATAAAATATCTTTGAAACTTTGGAATAGATAAAATTTTCTTAAACAGGACACAAAAAGCACCAACCAACCAATACTGATTAACTATCTTAGAATTAAGAACTTTTGTTCATCAAAAGATACCATTAAGAGAGTGGAAATAACAAGCCACTGACTGGGAAACGTATAGAAATGTATGTATGTATAGAAAAGGACACCTATCTTGACTATTTAAAGAGCTACTACAAGTCAAAGAGGTATATACCCAACAGAAACGCATACATATATTCAACAGTGTGTATACTAAAATACTCACAGGAACACTAGTTAGCCAAACCATCCAAATATATACCAACAGTCAAATGAATAAATTGAAGTATATTCACAAAACATAATATTCTATAGTAATGAAAATGAACAATCTACAACTATCCAAACATGTGACTCTCACAAACATGGTGAGTAAAAGAAGCTAGACCCAAAAGAGCATATGCAAAATATGATGCCATCTCTTAAAGTGAAAAATTGAAAAATAAAAACAAAAACCAAACAGATTAAAAAAAAAACAAACAGGTGAAAGTAATCTATATTGTTATAAGTTAGAATAATGGTTAGCCTTGAGGGAGCATAAGGAAGCATAAAGAAGGCTTCTGGATTTTTATGTGTTTCTGGATTTTTATTTGTTGCTGATTACATAGGTGTCCTTATTTTGTGAAAATTCAGTGAGCTGTTCACTTATGATATGTCGACTTTTTGTATCCATGTAAAAGTTAAAAGTTTTAAAAAAAAGGCCCAGACCTTTCTGCTCTGTCATGCTCTGTTGTGTCTGATGTCTGCAGCAGCTGCAAGCGTCATGTTCTCATACAACAAATGTCCAAAAAGCCTTTCTCCTCTTTTAATTAAGGAGGAAAATATTTTCCAGAAGCTATCAGATTTCCCATTGGGCATTTCTGGATCACATGCCTCTGCACTAACTGAAAGGGGAGTTGGAAATGGAGTATCAGGCATTTTCTGTCTTTACTGTGAAAAGCGGTCTCTGTGGGCAAGGAAGAGAGATGGAGGAATGTGGCACAGGTATTCAGCAATATCTGTTGCCGAGGATTATTAGTGACCTCTCAACTAGTCTTGCCATGGCCACTTCCGTCTTCCTCTAATCTAAACTCAGATTAGCAGCAGAGTCATTTGACAAAAATGTTAACTTGAAAAACCTTTCGTTAGTTTCTCATTATAGTAAAAACAAACCCATGATCCTTAACACAGTTGACAATGCCCTGCGTGATCTAGTCTCTGCTTACCTCTTCAGCCTCATGTTGAGTGGTCCTTGACCTACGTTTTAGCCATATAACCTGCAGTAAGGCAAAAGCAAATTTACACTGTGCACGAAACTGACTCTGAAAATATTCCAAAGATCAAGAGATGGCAAAGAGACACTAATTGGATGTCATTTAAAATGGGTCAAGCATCTTAGGTATGCTCCAGTTTAGTGAATTATTTTTATATTTGTAAATATAAGAATAATAAAAGAACTTTTGGTTTGTCACATGAGATCCTGGTCCCCCTAACTAACTTTTCTTTAAGTCTGAAGTTCAGTAACTACCTAATCTTTTACCAAGATTTTGTTTGTTTCATTTTCAGAAACCTAGCACTCATGGTTAATGAGGACAACTATTCTCAACTCTTTGCCTCCACTTTCGAATCCCTGCACTCTATCCCTTAAATGCTAACTGTAGATACCTTTTTTCAAATCTCTCTTGACACTAGAAAACACACAAGTACATAAGCACATGCAAAGTACTTTTACCCTCAAACTTTCCAAGCAATATATTAAAATGCCATCACACTACAGCTTGAATCCAGTAGTCAAATCTGTTCATCACTCAACAAACTGTACACTTACTATGTACTGGATACTGGAAACCGTGACAGGTGTAGTAAGAGAAAATGATCAATTTATTGGAAACTAATGTATTTTATATTCAGGAAATATTATCTAATCATCCATCAATTCTTATGCACATACCATTTTGACAAATATAATTAACAACTGCTTTGAAAAATAGTTTAGGAAATAATGGATTCCCAAAACCCAACGAAAATGACAACTGAAGAATCTGAAAAATGAATAAATCCACAAATGCAAAGGGAATAGGAGAGGTTAAGAAGAAGCAAGGTGCATTGTACCCTAATATCTCTGAAACTGAAAGCACCAGGTAGTTCTGAAGGTAGGGGTGCCACGGTTAGGTTAAAAATGAACAAAGCAAACAATAAAACTAGCTGAAGCCCATATAAGGAATAGTTTGATGCCAAGATTCTCACCAGCCCCCAGTTTAAGTAGGCAGGTGACCATCCCTTCCCTACTCCTACAGAAAACTACAAGTTTATACTATCAGTACAAGTTAAAGAAGGGAGGCTCTAGATTCAGGTAAAGCAAGACTAGATGGCAGCACCTTATTATTTTTTTTAAAAAGTGAGTAAACATCTACATACTTAACAGTGAACCTCAGCTCCCTTCATCTTGCTCAGCTATAAGGATGCTGACTCCCAGGCAGATCACCCTGAATCTCCTTCCACATCCCACCTCCTATCCCCCGCCCCATGCCTCCAAGGCCGGAGAATGAATTACTATTTTCTGGAAAAAATCATACTATAAGGAAAAGAGAAAAGCTGAAAAAGAAAAAGCCCGTAAGAAAAGAGTTACACAGTGTTGAGTCTCCCCAGTTTAATAAATATTTATTGAATGCCTATTTTGGGCTGGGCACTATACCAGGTGGTTGGAAGATATCAATAAAAATAATAAAATCTCTGCTCTCATGGAGCCGATGCTCTAGTGGGGGAAGATAGAAAAATGAACAACAAATATAATAAATAAGGTATTATATATTAGGTAATAAAAGTGCTATGAGGAACAAAAAGAGCTATGGGAAAAAGATAGAGCAGGGAAAGAAGGATCAGAAGTACCAGGGGGCAGGTGTGTGCATTTTAAAGTAAGGTGGTCAGAATAGGCCTCACTGAGAAGGTGGCATGTGTGCAAAGAGGTGAGGGTACCAGCCTGACCACATTGCTGTAAGGCCTGGTAAGCATCAAACTCTATCATGAGCACAAACTGCTCCCAAACTGCTAATTTGTGCCTCTCTCCTAGGCTATGAGAAAATAGCCAAGGATCTCCAGGCACGTTAAAAAAAAAAAGAAAAAGAAAACAAAAACAAAAAATGGAAATTAAAGAAGCAAAAACAATAAGGAACTCTCAAGAGAAGCAGCGAAGGGAGGACAAGAAATTTAAAAACAAAACAAAGCATTATTAATATCCTCTGCAACATAATAGAATGCATCCTTAAAAAAAGAACAGAATGCTATTTTTTAAAAGACCAAGAAACAAAAAGAGGTCTTAGAAATATATATATACATACATGTTTAATTATACAAAGTTAAATGAATTGCTTGGAATATGAGAAAAGAAAAGAGAAAAAAATGAGAAAATCAGTGGCTCAATGCAGGAAGTATCACAGCTAACAAATGTAAATTCAGAAACAGACAACAGAGAAAATAGAGGAAAAATATGAAGGAACATAAGAGCACCTCCCAGAACTAAAGGACAGGTGTTTCCACATTGATGGGAACCACTGTGCACTTAGTAAAATGAAGGAAACACACACACACACACACACACACCCCATGGCATAGCCATCATAAAATTTCTGAACATCAAAGGTACAGAGATTTTAAAAGCCTCTGCAGAAAAAAACAGGTCACATGCAAAGCATCAGTAATCAAAAGTGGCATTGTATTTCTCAACATTTCCACAGAAAACTATGAGGCAATGGAGAATGTGCTTAAAATTCTGATGAAAAATTATTTCCAAACAAGAATTCCATACCCAGCCAAATCATCCCTCGAGGGTGAGGTTAAAATAAAGGTTTCAGTCATGCAAGGTTTCAACATTTTTACCTTCCATGTGGAGGATGCATTTCACCAAAAGAGGAAGTAAATCAAGAAAGATGAAGACATGGGATCCAGGGAAAAAGGAATCTACCAAAGAAAAAAGTGAAGGAAATTCCCAAGATGATGTTGAAGGGATGTCTTAAGAAGATGGCTGTTAGTCCAAGTCCTCCGAAGAGACACCAAGACATGAACAGATATACAAGAAATTTATTAAAGGAAACATCTGTGAAAGAAAATGGGGAGGGAGCCAGGGGAGGCTGGAAGAGCTGTCAGACACCATGCAGGTCTGGGCCCAGGAGGAGACAGGAAGGAAGGAGGGAGGGGTGTATGTGTTAGACTGCAGTGCAGTTCTAGGGAAAGTTTGGCAAGGCTGTCAAGAAGTCCTTAAGCCACGGCTGCCTGACAGAAGACTCCAGAGTCCCCAGGAATGAGCCTCCGTTAATACCCCTGCTGTGCTCACTCACTGGCTGGGGGCACAGACGTGGTGATGGATACCAGAAAGCAGCAGCTGGGGCCATCAGTCAGTTACTCCCTGCGGTCAGAGATCTGAGAGGAACATTCTCAAGGCCACCTGTGGTGGCTCTGTAACGTGCCAACTAGGCTAACCTAAACTACATTTCCCAGAATTCCCTTCCTGGCATGTTTCTGGTTAGGTGAGACAGAAGAGATATTTGCATGCAAGATTTCGAAGGCAGATGTGAAGCAGCAGCCATTCTGTGCTTTGATGTAGGTGATTCCACAAGTTTTGTAGATCCCCAAACTAGTGATCACACAAGTTGTCACTATCTGCTGGCGCACCCCACTGTCGTGGGGCAGCAGCCAGGCCTACAATTGCTCCACCTTCCCCTGGGTCCTCCTGCAGCTTCTCTGACGCCCAGGCCAGGTATGTGTCTGCTCCGTGACAAAGGGTATTAGCTCCTTCTGCAGGACGCTGGCATCACAAGGTGGGAGGCAGTGAGAATTGACGTGGATACCAGTTCCTCGAATTGGTGCTCCTGGATTCCAGCTTGCCCTTGCCCTTCACCGCTACACATCCATCTTCACTTTTGACTCCTTGCTGCGTGGTGTCAAGCTGTGGCATCAGATGTGAAAACAACCAGCCTCATAGAATTTATTTAACCAACTCCTACTCGTGTAAGGCAAAATCCTTGAAACAAATCTCTTACTATATACCAGTCCCCATACACACACACACACACACACACACACACACACACACACACACACTAGTGCTCTGCTTCCCCGAATGAACGTCCACTGACGCACGGACACAGTAGCTGGGCTGAAGGTCCAGGAGGGATGTTTCCATGAAAAACATGTGAAACCGAAAGAGTATGTATGTTTCCAGAGGTTTCTGATAGATCCGTCAGAGAATTTAGGGATATATCAGTAACTGATAACATTTTTTAAATTCAGGAAAGAATGAGGCAATCATTAATTCTAGGAAAACAAAATTATGCCTGAAAAGGAAATTTAAAGCATGACTCAGGTGTAAAAACAATACATGGTCATGACAGTGAAAACATGTAAAATGATTTAGCAAGTAGCATGAAAAACTATACTAGGAAGATGAAGAGAAGTATATAAGAGAAGAAACAGGATTACAGGGCTAAATCCTGATATTTCATAGTAAGACATCATTAGATCATGTCTTTATAGATGCCATGTAGAACGGCACATAACTACTATAGCTATCCATGCACATATGTCATGGAGAAATATGAAAGCAAATACCAAAAAGAACCCCCCAAATGGCTAAAATAACTAAGAATAAGAGAACTGCTCCCGAGGAAGCAGTTGGGGGTGTGGAACAGAGAGAAGTGCTGTTGCGGTCCTTTCAGACTTTCAACCTATGTACAAACTTTACTGTAGCAAAAATACACTTAAACTTAAAAAATCAAACAGAAAAGTTAAACTGAAAAAAAGTTAAAGTTAGTAGAACTGAAAATTAAAGAGTAAGACTCATCAAGTTGGAAAAAAAAAATAAGGAGGAGGAAGGGAGAAATCTGACGATACCAAGTCTAAACCATTTAGAGTTCAAAAACAGGCACTACTCTATTGCTTAGGGATGCATGCAAAGGTGGTAAAACTCTTATAAAAAACTAAGAAAATCATCATAAAAGGTTAGGAGTGGTTACCTTTAAAAGGTATGGAAAAGACTGTGATAGGGAAGGGAGGAGGTATACTCCCAGCTCTGGGATGCTCATAAAGTTCAATTTCTTACATTAGACAGGTTATATACACACATAAACTATATGTGTGCTTTATGGACTTTGGGGAGGAGACAGCACTAAGCACCCAACAGAAACAATTGCAGCAACACCAGCATACACTTGCAGTACTCCTCCTGCCACGTATGAGGCTTAGCTTTTTTCCAGTATTTGAGCTTCCAAATAAATTATGATTTGCTATTAAATGAGCTCTAAAATCAACAAATGCATATTTCATTTACATTTTACATTCATTTATCTTTTATCCTAGAACAAAAATGAGAAACAATTTGTATGCATGGAAGATATGACAAAACGTTATGTAAACACTTACAAATTTAGACTTTTCACATACATGAGTAATTTTTAAGGTACAGCAAATTTAAAATGTATACTGTCATCCTATCACCATAAATCTTAATAGTAAATAAACTCACAACAAGGAGAGGTTAAAGATAGCCTTTAAGTATACATGGCAGAATTACATCTAAGGAGAAGGCTGTTTGATGGCCTACTGCTGTATTACAAAACACTGGAAAAGAGATGTGGTAATCAGCAACTTAAGATACCAAAGAATCACTGTGAAATACTTTTTATGTAAATCATTTAACCACTAAGTGAATAACTGCTTATTTAAAAAATCCAACTGAAGCAGAAGGATACATGGAGACCCAATTACCTTTTAAAAAATAATTCAGAGAAATACAAATACAGTATGTTCTCACGTGGAATGTAAAAATGCCATACTCATTGAAACAAGGAGTACAATGGTGATTGCCAGGGGCTGGGGGTGAAGGAACTGGGGAGATGTTGGCTAAAAGGAACAAACTTCCAGCTATAAAATGAATAACTGCTGGGAAGCTAATGTCCAGCACAGTGACTAGAATTAACAATACTGTATTATATACTTAAAAGTTGTTAACAGACTAGATCTTAAATGTTATTACCACACACACAAAATGGTAATTATGTGAGGGGATAGAGGTGTCAACTCACTTTATCGTGGTAATCATTTCACTGTATATATGTGTGTGCGTATCAAATCATCACACTACACTTAAACTTACATATATGTCAATATTATCTCAATAAAGCAGGAAATAAATAATAAGTATATAAATGAATAAGAAAAAAGATGTTTTAGTATCTCAATGAAGCCTTCAAAAAGTCTTTTCACAATCAAGTTGCCTTCAGAAGGACTGTTAAAAAGCTAACTAAGGCAAGACCTATAAGAAGCAGGTGATAACAAATACTTTTTGATCAAGAGACATGTAAAGACTTTTACTGCAAGGATATCACAATTCTATGGAGGTAATGACTAAAAAGTAGAATTCTGACTGCAATATAATCCTAAATACACTTTAAGGAGATATGGAGCTCTGAAAGGGACCAGAAAGCAAGGTAATGGGAATTATTTAGGAGTGGATGAAAGAGACATCCATTAATTAAGGCTGACTCCATTCAAGTTTTCTGGCTTCATGACTTTTCCTCTTCTATGAGATAATAACAGTTAACAGCAAATAACATGTTTGGAGCGCTTACTCTTTGCCAGGCATTGTTTTAAGAATTTTACAGGTACTGAGTCATTCCAGCCTTGCAACGGCCCTATGAGTTCACTATTTTCATCTTCCTTTTATACACAAGAAATCTGAGGCCCAGAGAAACTAACTTTCCAAGGTTCAGAGTTAAGTGGCAGAACAGGAACTCAAACCCCAGCAGATGACTCCAAAGCTCATGCTCCTGGATCTTTATCAACCCAAAGATATAAATGTATATCCAATAGCTACATACAGCTGAAACTCCCAATTTCATGAGATTCTATAGAAAAGCACATGCTTTTACAGCCTATGAAAACATTACCAGTTTTCAAGGCTTTGCTCCTTTCAGCTACCATTTAGTGAGCTGCTACCATGTGCAAGGCACTTAACTGACACTTGTTTTAATCATCCTGACACCACAGCCCTAATTTACAGCTGAGGAACCTGAAGTTCATAGAGAGGTTATATAATTTGCCGAGGGTCACCTAGCTGGTGAAGGATGAAGCCAGGACTTGAAAGTAATTTCCCTGCCAAAACTCTGAACATTACAGAAGTAATAAAGTAGTCTTGACGTATGTCCCTCTGGAATAAAAAATAAGGCAAAAATATATTCTGAGTACAAGTGAATAATATTTGCAGTTCAAGTGTAATTGAAATACCTATGCCTTAAAGAGATGTGGAACTCTGAAGGGGATTGGGAGGAAAATAAGAAAGTAACTCAACTCTGTGAAAGTCCCACAATACTCGTTGTTTCCTATTAGTTATGGTGCCTAGAGGTAAAGCATGACATTGGGAACAAAAGAAGTTCTTGTTATAGGTCCAGGCAGAGGTGAAAACCCAACATACACCTCCAGTTATAATGGAAATTAAAATGCAAACATCTCTAGTATTCTCAATAACAGGCTTTCAAAACAACTGAAGTAGTCCCACACACACTCTGCTTGCAAGGTCTGTGATTTCCATTGGTCCTATAATTCATATATATAACAGATTCTGTTCACAAAAGTACAAAAAAGAACCACCTTATAATTTACTTTCAAATTGTTTATCCAAATCTAGAACATCTGTCTAGAATGGTTAAGGTGGATTATACAAAATGAATATTATGGAGTAAGAAGTAATGAATTTTATTTTACATGAATTTTAAAAGCATTGAACTAACTCTACTGCTCGTTGCTTAGATATTATGAAGTTTGACTTCACCTTGGAGTGAATTACTATCATTTTAAGAAAAATGTTAACTAGATTCCTAAAACTGCAATCAGTGACAACTGAGTAGAAAAAGCAAAGACATTTCTGTTCTATTCACAAGCACCAACAAACAGCCCAGTGGGGAAATGGCAGCGCGCCAGGCTGCCCCGTGAGCAATTAGGCTTCGTGGCAATCAGGAGACTCAGGCGTCTTAGGCCCTTAGAAAACTAGTATGTTAAGGACTTGGTGCTTTTACTCCCCTTTCCTGGAGGCATGTGTGAGACATATCTTGTTCAGATGACAATCTCTTCCATCTACAGGACTGAAAGAAAGGTTACGACAACTGAGTAATAAGAAGCAAATTGAGGAGAACATGAGAGATTAGCAAGCATCACTGTTTACTGACCTATTGACTAAATGTAATAACTGATCTCAGATAGACAGTAATCTCATTCTAATAATCAGAAGAAACAATAATTAAAAGGCTCATACAATTATCGTAAAATGTAAAAGTGCATTTTAATTGATGAAGAAACTCGGAGTGAAATTCAGAGGCAAACCAACCTGAAATTCTCTCTCAATGAAAAATAGTTGAAATGGATAAAAATTCAGTTTCAGCCCAAATATGTGTATATTTACTCTTTTACTAACTTCTACATGGAAGGTTTCTAAGAAAAAAACAAACGATGTTGAATGATTCAGATAAACCTTATGGCAGACTGTGGGCATTAACTTCCATTTCACCAAATTTAAACCTGAAGTTCCCTATTATCTGGTAAATGCTTTCTCTTTTTGATATTTTATGAGTCTGAGTGAAAGGTTGAGGCTGTCAACACACTGGATTACATTTTGTAAATTTGCTGTCTATGTCTAATAAGATACCCAACAGCATAATAAGAATAAAAATGAATGAAGTGAATAAGATTAAAAGTGAAGGAATTAACCCAAGGATCCAAAAATATACTTTCTAATACATTCCTTGATTAGAGTAATTACGTAGGGTCACTTCAAAAATTTTACTAACTCAATATTGTCAAGAATCCATCATATTTAAGCATCTGAATTTCAAATATCTGAATTTGTCCTGAAGTACAGGACAAATTTATGATATTTTTATATTCATCTAGCCAAGATACACTTTACTTTATAAATAAAATAGATTTTAGAGGGCAAAAGTCAATATTTAAATCAATCCTTCATATATATCTTCAACAAAAGCTCATTATTTCTCACCTTTAATACTTTATAATTTCATTTAAAGTTTTTTATTATTTTATAGTATATAAACATACGAGCCTTTTCTCTACTTCTTGATGTGCCAGTAACAGTCGTGTAATATACATCTATGACAACTTAGCCTATAAACAGAATTCCTCACAAATTTAAAACCTAAGTACCAACAAATGTTTCACTACACTCAGAAAACACAGAGTCTTTATTCCGAGAGGAACTTTCAGTAAAGAAGTGACGTGTGAACAGCAGACACTGATGTTCACACAAGCATACTGCAGACAACCCAGCAGGCGGTTTTCTATTTTTTTTGGATTATGCTCTGGAGGTGCTGGCACAATGGAATTTCAATACCATAATTGCTTATTTCTCTGTGTATTTTTAAAATAATAGGTAAAGAAAAAAATCAACTACGAAAATAACAAAATATTTTTCATTCTTCTTTTCAAAGGATGTAATTTATAACCATTACACAAATAGAGAAGAAGCACAAAAGGGGGGAAAAGAGAAATAAAGTAATGTTCCAAAGGTTCAGTTTACAAGGACCTCACACTAAGTTTTTTTTTTTTTTTTCCTGCAACTCTTACTAGAAACAGTATTATTTGCTAAAAATGCACTGGCTGCCAAGAGCCATGGTCCATCTAAAGCAAAATGCTTAAGATGGAAATAGAGTGTTAAGACAGAAAAAAGGGGCAAGATTCAGTATACAAATTTCTCTAAAATCTATTTTAAAAAAAGAATAAGATGAGGTTTTAATTTTGATATTTTCTGCCAGAAAAATAAATGCAATACTAAATAAAATACTAAAATATATAGCACTGTATTAAAACAATAAGATGTAATCAAATTCCAAACTTTCTAATTAAACCTTTTTTTTTTGTAAGTTATTGGGAATTCAATACTGGTCTCGGTTCACATGATAGAACAATGGGAAAATTTTCCGAGTGGTTGAACACTAACCCTGACAAGTGTGGAGAGCCAACTACAATACATTATATGGTAGCATAACCTGCCACCCACGTTGCTGAGAGAACAGCTTTCAAACACATGCACTGAGCTGTAAAACCACAAAATCCCTTATTACACATTGTCTTTCTTACTCTAGGTGAAATATACCACCAATTCTTTTCCATTACAAATCTTTTTTTATTACTATTTTTGAAGCCCACTTAACATTTTGACTGTCTTTTTCTTACAATGTAAAAGGTGTCTTTTTTTAAAAAGGAAAATGAAACAGGACTGTTATCACCCTCCTACAGTATTACAATGAAGGCTGATATCTGCCACACAATTTCTCAGAGCTGATTTTGGAAATCCATTATTACCCAAAATGAGTTTTAAGCTAAAGTTTTTTTATTCCTTTAAAGACCAAGGCCTATAATTGGTTCACTAAGTTTCTTAAAGCATTTGAAAATACTTGCATTCTTTAAGAAACACTGATATATTGCTTTGGGGGTTCTTTAATAAAATACATGGTCTTCATCATTACCCAACCCCCAAAAAAGAAAAGAGAGAGAGAGAGAAAACCAAATCGTCAAAATCTGTCATGGAATGAGTGTTCTTTCTCATTCTGTATCTCTTCCCAACATTCCTCCCTTCCCCCACTCTGGCACAAATCCAAACCTGTACCAAAAAACAAACAAAAACAGAAAGCTATTTTAGAATCAAGGATATAAGATAATATCCATCTTATATTGGTAAAATATTTAAATAAAGCAAGACTGTAGGATACCAAATATGTTTCATCTTCATTACAGCACTGTGCTTTTTCAAAGATGTGTTCTTACTGTTCAGAAAAGAACTCACTGCAATAATGACTATCAAATTTGTACAAAGCAGCTAGAGATACAGAACAAGAAGGGTGAAAAAAACCACTTAAAAGACACTACTTTTTAGAGATTCAAGATGGTTAAAACCATTTTAAAACCGTGTGTTTCTCTCTAACATTTGCCTAATTAACTTCCCTCCGAAATTCTCCCTCCTACCCTTTACATCCCCCATCTCCCCAACTCCCACCCACCATGACCCACCTCCATCCACAATCTGCTAACTGAATCACAGCATTCCAGGACAGTTACAGGACATAACAGTTTCTTCTGGGGTTTTCATTTGCAATGTTGTTGGCAAAGAGAATTTTATTTTTAAGTGTTTCTATTACACTGACAAGGTCAATTAGTCCCGTCAACTATTGGTCTTTCTGCCTGATAGCTTGGTGGATTATTCAAGTGGGACCATTCATAACCTATAACTGAATGCACCCAATTAACCTCAGAAACACGACAATACTGGTATCTAATGGGATTTTAGGTTTATCTTAATAATATGCCATAGTAACGTCATTTTCTCCAAACTGGTGGTTTAATATCTGATAGAAACTCTACATTTGCCTCAAATTGAATTGATTTGTAAATTATGATATACAAATTACATAGAGTAATTTCTATTTTATGGAAGTTTATCATAAAAATGTTGAAGCTTTTTAAAAAACAATAATCAGCTATTTTGCCTACATTTGCTTATATGGTTTATACAACGAAATAAAGAATATGACGACCCTTTAGTATGCAATATCCAGCACTCTTATCAAGATTTCTCCCAAGGTGCAGAAAACACTACTACTCTGCCAGAAGCTATCGTGGAAATTAATTTGTATTTTACTTCAAATATTCAAAAAATCTTTATGTTGTCAAATATCATTTTTAAAAAACACAAAAGAGAATTTGCATCATTGGGTGTTTGCTCTGTGACAGGCAATATGAATAAGTACTTTGCAAACTTTATCTTACTTAACTGTCTCAGGAACCCAATGAAAAAGCATTGTTATCCCTATTCTACGCATGAGGAACCTAGTAAGTGGCAAAATTGAGATATGAAACCAGATGTGTCTAGTTTGCCAAAGTGTGGTCTTTCAACATCACTCGGCCTAAGAAATATGAGATAATCCCCCAACATCTCACAGTATCATCTTGTAATAACTGGACCATAGAGTACTTTCAAACTTCAAAACTATCCTGTAAAAGAATGATGCCCAATTATTACTCAGCAACAATGAGAAAAAGATGAATGAATGAATACGGGTGTCTGGTATCCATTTAATTATATCGACACTAAAGTTTTATTAACAGTAAGACAATACTCCAGTTTTTTTCATTTCACTTCCAACCCAAATGTATTCTCACATATATGAATGTACATGTGATCTCCCACACACAGGCCTGCCCCCATATATTACCTGCTCATACACACAAACTCATCCAAACTGTCGCACCCAATACTCCCGGTTTCTAAGCCAAAAGTATTGTCTATTATTCTGGGCCACAAAGAAGTGAAAAGCTATCTTAACACCACGTATCAAGGTATCAATTTTTTGCAAAGAAGGATTTTTAAAATAAGTTTTAAATAACTTTTTCATAAAGTAATTTTAAACTATCTGAGCTAGTGAGTCAATTTAAAATATGTTCTAGCAAAAATTGTATTGTGATCATCTTTATTTTTGCTTTATGAATTTTAAACAGAAGCAATTCATTCAACTGTTAGGCCAAACTGCCCTAAAAGCAAACGCCTACCAAGAAGAGCAC
Organism: Neophocaena asiaeorientalis asiaeorientalis; assembly: GCF_003031525.2. Taxonomy (NCBI): domain Eukaryota; kingdom Metazoa; phylum Chordata; class Mammalia; order Artiodactyla; family Phocoenidae; genus Neophocaena; species Neophocaena asiaeorientalis. The sequence continues at coordinate 3,694,781 of NW_020185337.1, read as the reverse complement.
ACTGTGCATTTCCAAAACTCAAATACTACTCTCAAATTCTCTGCTCTGGGTGCCTTCAGACTGGCTAGAGTGACTCTCAGGGCTTCATTCACTGCTTAGTGGAAATGCCTGTAAAAATATTTGTGCAATAAGGATAGACAAACCTTTATGAAAATACTGGTTTGGCTAAAAGTTGTGGCAGTTAAGATGTACATAAATAATTTTTTTAAATGACTGTTTATACCCCCTACTCTATAAATGTATTACTATAAATATTACATTAATTCAGAAGAATACATCCTCCAGAGAAAGTACGAAGACTGAGAAGTAGAATTCAGAGTCATCAGTAGGAAGTCAGCTTTGCTTATTTTTTAAATACATCAAAATAAATCTCATAAGCACAAAAAATTTCAAGAACAGAGTACAAAATCGAAGGAAGTATCCACGTTAGTGAGCTGTTACCTTAGTAAAGAAAGATCCAATATTTTGACACAATGGTCCAATATGTGATCCAACAGATTTTATGCTATTAACTGGATCATATCCGAAAGATTAAAACTGCTAAACTATTCCCTTACTAAAGTCACAAAATAGTGCCACTGGTGCTGTTGTTTCAAAGGATTAAATCTGTATGTTTAATCCAATGCCAATGGAAATTTCATTAAGGTTTAAAACAACAACAACAACAACTAGAAAACCTGCATGGGATGTATGCTCTATCCAAGTGTGGACAACTGATACTGAGATGCCAAATATCAACATTACATTTTTAAAAAGCAATCTTTCATGTTTAGATCTGGCAGTGAGGAACTGAATGCAAGATAACCTACCTACTCTCCTTTACTATCACATGCCTTAATAAACATAAGACACATTTATCTAGCACTTTCTAACCTTCTGCAATCTTGCATGAGTAAGGATAAAGCAAGCAACCATTACAAAACTTAAGGAAAAAAGGAGGATGGAAGGACATAAACTTACATTGACTGAGAAACTTACTAAGTATTTGCTATGTTGCAGATGTTTTTACACAGCTTATCTCATTTAATCTTCAGGACCACCCAAACAAGATTGCGATTCTCATTTTTTTAAGTAAATAAACAGAGGCTCCAAAAGGACAGAGAAAATGCCCTATATTACAAAATAAAGAAGTAATAATAGTACCAAGATTTCAACCCTGATCTGACAGACTCTAAAACCTACAATTAAAGCAGCATGTGGCAAAGACAATCTAGAAACATGTTCCTTCCTCTGGCTTAAGTCTCATCCTCTGTCCCACTTTAAATACAATATTTAAAACCCAGACTACAGCTTACGAAACAGACTGGGTTTTTGCCCCTGTAAGCCAAGGTTAGAGAACTATGCGTTCAAGGGCAAGTACAATATGACTCTGGGGGAATAACAGCAAGTTTCAAATGACTACGACTTCAGGTTAAATGGAGTTCAGTGAGTCATGATAATTCCATGCTACAGATAATCCTGATCTTAGTCAACAGAAAATTTTCAAATTTGAATTCCATATTAGCATTCAACAATTCTCTCTCAACATAAGGCAACTCTTCATTCAACATAAGTAATTTAAAGCCAGGAACATCTCTCAATGTCTTTCACTATTCTTCCACAGAGAAATGATAAAAATTTTAAATGGAAAAAGGTAACATTTAACAACCAGATTTTACAAACTAGCTGAGAATAATTTTGACTTGATTTTTATCTTCTTATCATCTTAAATGTGACGCAGTTACCTAAATACTATGGTTGAAGAGTGAAGGCAGGCAGAGAGTTCTTTTCATTCATCAGTCTGTTCTTACTCCCTAAAGTGCCTTCTTTATCATACTTAACCTGAACTTATCACCATTGGGCCAGGAATAAGAGGCAAGTTATAAGTCTCCTAGAGTCTCCCAAAGTAAATTATATTCCCTTTAGTCATTATCTTCTCTAAGATCTCATGCTTACACCAGAAAGTGGGGCTGCCAGGGTAGAATCAGTTTAAGAACTAATCTGCCTAGAGCGCTTTTCTTTAGCAAAGTAAAGGTAAAACAGATGCCCTTACACTATCTTTAAAATAAATACAAGTGCCATTGCAGAAAAAAAAATTGCACAAATATTAACTGAGCACCTACGTGCCAGGTACTTAGGCATGAGGGTGACTGACAGATACTGTTCCTGTGCAAGTGGAAGCTATCAAAGATTTGTGGCAGCTGATAAGAAATATGGCATAAAATTCTTAAATAAATGGCAGAAGGGTAAGATTAGGGTACAGAAATATACATAGAATTGTTTATAAGTAGGTCAGAAATTTGGCTCCACAGTTCCTGGCAGTCAAAGCAAAGCGAGTATCATTACTGGTTCTGACAGTACGGAGGCTCTTCTACTTAGAAACAGATTAGATTCCAAAGAGCTATCATTAAGTCCATTTAATCCCATGTGCAAAGTTTTAACTATAGAAGCAACTGCTAATACCACCTATTGGTAACTAACAGAGCTGACATACTTCTCCCCGGACCCACTGCCCCCTTACAACAGGCAAATTTTCGTATCTACCAAAGTCCTTAAGTTGAAAGTTCTTTTTTTAAAAATCAATTAATTATTTAATTAATTAAATTTGGGCTGCACTGGGTCTTAGTTGCTGCACGGGGGCCTTCTCTAGTTGTGGCGAGCGGGGGCTACTTTTTGTTGCGGCGCGTGGGCTTCTCACTGTGGTGGCTTCTCTCGTTGCGGAGCACGGGCTCTAGGCGTGTGGGCTTCAGTAGTTGTGGCACGCAGGCTCAGTAGTTGTGGCTCACGGGCTCTAGAGCACAGGTTCAGTAGTTGTGCCGCATAGGCTTAGTTGCTCCACGGCATGTGGGATCTTCCAGACCAGGGATCAAACATGTGTGCCCTGCATTGGCAGACAGATTCTTAACCACTGCACCAACAGGGAAGTCCTAAGTTGAAAGCTCTTAAGCAGAGGAACTGCTTAAGTTCCTGTGTGTGTGTGTGTGTGTGTGTGTGTGTGTGTGCGTGCGCGCAAAATAAAAACCAAACTGCTTTTCCTGAATTCAGATCTGAAGGAAATCTTTACTCTGGATATGTACAAAAAGGCCACTTCGTGATATAGTAGACTACATTCTCAACAATATTCCTAACAGAATTACAACAGCAAATTTCATAATTTCTTAGGTGCCTCAAAGTAGGCCTATTGATTAATAGTAAAGATAAATTCTATAAAAGCAATTTTATAAAATAATGCTGCCGAAGTATAATAGTTATAATAGCTAAAGAACATGTATGTCTTCAAGCAAATCCCAATTTAAAAAATATATGAAATTCGACTCTTAGAAGATTAGTCTGAAGATCTAAAAATAAGCTTTTGAGACTACTGGCATCACAGTCATTTCTTACACAAGTTTTGTGTGTAACACCTCTTTACTATAATTCCTAAAACATAGGAAAAGAAAGCTTTCAGATTATGTTTTGAGGGTTTAGCAATTATATATAAAATAAGTATAATACTTAGTAGACAATGAAAACGGATGCAATCTGTTTTTTTTAAAGGGCTATTCATTTTTCTCATGAATCTCAAAGAAAGTGCAATTAGGGAATAAGTCAAAGGCCACAGTTATTGTTGTGTACAGTTAGTGTCAAAAGAGACACCATGTAAACAACATACAGTGATTGGCCAGATTCACTACAATTAAGTGAAGTGAGAAAAAAAGCAAAAGCAGGATCTCAGGTGCTTCCCTGGTGGTCCAGTGGTTAAGAATCCACCTTCCAATGCAGGGGACTTGGGTCCAATTCCTGGTAGGGGAACTAAGATCCTACATGCCGCAGGTCAACTAAGCCCACACATTGCAACTACTGAGCCCGCGCGCTCTAGAGCCTGCACGACACAACTAGAAAGTTCACGTGCCGCAACTACGGAGCCCACACTCTGGAGCCTGGGCGCCACAACTAGAGAGAAGCCCGCACGCCACAATGAAGAGCCCTCACACCACAACGAAAGATCCCGTGTGCCACAGCTAAGACCCAATGCAGCCAAATTAATTAATTAATTAATTTAAAAGTGAAACATAAAAAACAGGATCTCAAAGGATGATGTACTCTGTGTGAAAAACTTAATTTACTCTCAAGGCACTATCTACCATTAAATACTCACAGAGTACCTTTTCCTCAACTTCAGAGGAGTTTACCGAATTTGAAAACTTAAGTTAACTCATACAAAACTGAAATACAGTAAGTTAAAGAATATAAGACTATTTTAACTGGGATTCTTTAAGAATTAGAGTAAAAACACTATTTAGTCTAAACATTTTACAGACTTAGAATCTATGTACTTTCAAAGTTGCTTTCTAAATACAGATAAGTAGATATACTAATATACCAAAATAGAATTTTAGTAATTACTGGCTATAAGTCTCCTTTATAATTATTTTATTGATTTCTATTATAAAATTAGAGATGTTTTCCTACAGAAAAACATCAGGGTACTTATTATTATGAAATCTCATTTGCTTATTTAACAAGCATGTTATTTCAGGGAAGAAGTAGGGAAAACAGGAGTTGTCACTTTGTTATAATCATCATCTTATATGTGCCAGTTAAACCCTAAGAAAACTGCTTACCCTCAGTGGTGAGGAGATAGAGAGTATATTACATATTTTCTTTTCTTTTTTTTATAAAGACTTTATTTTTTAAAGCAGTTTTTGATTCATAGCAAAATGGAGAAGAATGTACAGAGATTTCCCATATACCCTCTATCGCCACACATGCATAGTTTCCCCATTATCAACATACGCCACCAGAGTGGTACATTTGTTACCAAGGGTGAACCTACAGTGACACGTCATAATCATCTGAAGTCGAAAGTTTACATTGGGGTTCACTCTTGATGCTGCACATTCTATGGATTCAGACAAATGTACAATGACATGTACATCATTATATTGATAGTATCACACAGAGTATTTTCACTGCTCTAAAAATCCTCTCTGCTCCATCTATTCATCTTCCCACCACCTCCAATTCCTGGCAATACCTAATCTTCTTACTGTCTCCATAGCTTTGCCTCTTCTGGAATGCCACATAGTTGAAATTATACAGTATGCAGCCTTTTAAGATTGGCTTCTTTCACTTAGGAATATACATTTAAGGTTCCTCCATGTCTTTTCATGACTTGAGAGTTCATTTCTTTTTAATGCTGAATAACATTCCATTGTCATTGTCTAGATGTACTACAGTTTATCCATTCACATACTGAGGAATGTCTTGGTTGCTTCCAAGTTTTGGCAATTGTGAATAAAACTGCTATAAACATGTGTGCAGGATTTTGTGTGGATATAAGTTTCAACTCATTTGAGTAAATATCAAAGCTCCTGACTGCTGGATCCTATGGTAAGAGTATGTTTAGTTTTGTAAGAAACCACCAAACTGTCTTACAAAGTGGCTGCACTATCTTGCATCCCCACCAACAATGAATGAGAGTTCCTGTCGCTCCACATCTTTGTGAATACTGGCCAATGTAAGTGTTCTGGATTTTTGCCATTCTAACAAAATGTGTAGTGGTATCTCCTTTTAATTTGCATTCCTCATATGCTTATGTGCTACCTGTATATCTTCTTTGGTGAGGTGTCTGTTAGGATCTTTAGACTATTTTTTTAAAATCAGGTTGTTTGTTTTCTTATTGAGTTTTAAAAGTTCTTTACACACTTTGGATAACAGTCCTTTATGAGAAGTGTCTTTTGCAAGTATTTTCTCCCAGTCTGTGGCTTGTCTTCTCATTCTCTTGGTATTATATATTTCAATCTGAGGTATCTGTAACTATGTGATAATTTTGTTCATTTGGTGGCAAAGAATGGGAACCTACAGATTATATAAAACCCAGAATAAGAACTTATAATTTCATTATTAAAAATAAGCAATAGTAAATTTACACAGCTACTTAGGAAACACCATATTAATTTAGAACAAGATAAAAGACTTCAGACAATTAAAATTGTTAGACAGCTAATATCTAAACAATTTCCCTACTACTGTCTCAGAGTTATGGTATCACTCAGTCCGATTCTAGATCTTCTTTTCTTATCAGAAGTACCTTGAGGGTCTCCTCTGCCTAGTCCCTCTGTCCTACTTAAATAAGCACCAGAGATCAAGACTAGCTATAGACCATTCAATTAGCTAATTATCATTCTTAAGCTAATTCAAACTAGACAATTTGTTCTGAAAATGGCACTGAGATAGTTGGACTACTGTTTCTGTTTTCTACCATCAACTATAATTGCAAATGAAAGAGGAAAGGTCCCCCGCCACCAAAAAAACCTACAAACCCTTGTATGATGATTTTTCTTGATTCGATTATGAAGGAAAAGGGCCACAGAAGAAAGTATCTATTGGCTTATATTCCCAGAGTTTCTACCCCAATATTCTCACTCTTTTATTCTGAAACTTGGAGATTTTTTTCTTTTTTCCTTAGAAATTTTATTCTCTAAATTACCCTATTTAAAGCTCTTTATAAAATCATTAAGCAAAAGCAATTAGCAAAAAAGAAAAACAAATATTTACAAACATTTATGCCGACAGCATTAGCATTGCAAGTAGCAATCAATTTTCAACAGGATAGATCAAGGGAGTAAACAATTTTTAAATACATTTCAAAAATCAATAGTTAATCTATCCTAACATTCACTAACTAGCTCATTTCCCCAGCTACACACTTCGATTTTTCTGAAAAACTTGAAGAAATGTTTTGGTAACTTGTAATCTAATGTGATTTTTTTTAAAGAAAAAAAATGAAAGGAATACATATTGTACGTTGATTCCCAGCTAAAGCACTGCCTTGCTATGTGACATTGGGCAGCTTGCTTCACCTCTTGGTGTCTCATTTGTAAATAATGGCATCGTACTTGATTAGAAGTTGCTAACTGGTGGCCACATCCAGCAGTGGATATACCTTGTTTGCCTAGCATGTTTTTAAAATGGGGAAATTTCATATTCAAATCCAGATTTCTGATTTCTCTTTAAAAATTAAAAGATTAGCAACCCTGCGCCTATATTCCCTGTGGCAAGAAAGGCTGCAATTGAATAGCAGCTGTCCCCCTTTGGATAAGGCATGGATTCTTGGTGTTGTGTTACCTGCCTGTACGCTCAGCATTTGAGCTTCTGATGAACTAAATTACCTCTAAAGTTTCTTTCAGTTCTAACATTCTCATGTTTAGAGTGAGCCACACAGCAAAAGATCCATTTCACCTCTCTAAGCCTCAGCTTGATTTGAATATGGGGATGATAATAACATCTAATTACCACGTGAGCTTTGGAGAGACAAAACAAAATAGTGAGTGGTGACTGCCTAGCACAGTGACATATATGTAGAAAGTACTTAATAAACAGCAGAGGTAACAATAAACACAAATAATGGTGAACACAATAATTCAAAGATGAGTCTATGATGGTCAATCCAATCTAAGTCAAAATAGACATGTTCATTCTTCTCTTCTGAATGCAACATTGGTCCCATCAAAAAGTCACCTATTTGCCTCTAAGTTTTGGAGATTACTAGTTCTTCATTTACCACATGTAAAATAAGAGGCTGATGGAAAAAATGAAAGTCCTTGAGTAGGCTCATCTCAATGCGATGTATTTTTAAATTACGATAAATATTTTCAGCAGGTATTTTTCAGCAAGATACGCTGCAGCTCTTTCAGTTGCAACTACTGTTCTATTCAGGGTCATTTTAGTTGCCAAGAATAAAAATTCACTCAAAAGTTTCTACAGGAAGCGGGGGCTTACCGAAAAGTTTATATATCCATGGGAACCCAGGGGAAAGTAAACAACCAGGTATGAGAAAGGTCAGGAAATGAAGCATGTTGGGGCACCAGCCACTTGTTCCAGCCTATTTTTCTTTCCCCTGGTTGTCTCTGTCTTTACATCCACTCTATAGTCATTCTACACCATCCTGCCTCCTCCCATACCTCATACTTTATATTCTTCTAACTTTAAAGCTTCAGTTGGCAAACGCCCTTCACCTCACCCACCCTCTCCAAAACACTATCTTTCTGCATCAAGTCTTGCTGCTAACGTGCCTGTTTCTTGTGAGTCATAGTTCTGAGAGAGGTAAAAAATTAAAAACAGAATTACCATGTGATTCTGCAATCTCACTTCTGGGTTTATACTCCAAAGAACTAAAAGCAGGGTCTCAAAGAGATATTTGCCCACCCATGTTCATAGCAGCTTTAGTCACAATAGTAGAGAGGTGGAAGCAACCCGAGAGTCCATTGTCAGATGGATGGATAAACATATAGTGGAATATGATTTAGCCTTAAAAAGGAAGGAAATCCTATCACATGCTATAACCTGGATGAACCTGGAAGACACTGCGCTAAGTGAAATAAGCTAGTCATAAAAAGACAAGTACTGCATGAGTTCACTTATATGAGGTATCTAAGTGTAGTCAAACTCAGAGACAGAAAGCAGACTGGTGGTTACCAGGGGCTGGGGGAAGGGAAACTGAGGAGTTGTTTAATGCACACAGATTTGCAGTTTTGCCAGATGAAAAAGTTCTGGGGATCTGTTATACAACAGTATGAATATACGTAACGCTACTGGACTGGACCGTGTAATGCTACTACACTCAAAAATGTTAAGACAGCAAACCTTATGTTATTTTTTTATTGCAATTAAAATTTTAAAAAAAATTTCTGAGAGAAGGAATTGATCAGATTTATTCAGATAATCCTTTTGAAGCAAACTACACAAGCAAGGGTCAGTGACAAGCCTATGGACTGACCACTGGTATATTTATTTGACAACTTTTTATTAAATGCCTACTGTTTCCAAACTGTGCTAGGTTCTCAGCCAGATGCCCACCCGTGGCCTGTTTGCCTGGTCATACTAAGTAGGCTTTCCTTATATAAAAGGGGTTGATGATCCATATCTCATTTTCACATTTGTAAGTAAAGTACCTATTTCTATTGTACTACATCCTGCCATAGAGTTAATAAAAGGTTTTCTAATTCTGTTCGTTTGTTTGTTTTCTTTGCCCTTGGCTGTTACTACTGTCACTCTGCCAAAAAAACCCCAAAACAACAACAACAACAACAAAAAAGAGTGCAGTTCTTCCATAACTGCTGGGAAAGAACACCTGAAAAGAGCAACCATACGGCACAATCTCTTGAAAGGATCCTCATCAATTTCGTAGTTCCCTTTAAGTATGCATCAGCAGTACAAAAACTTCCAATTCAAAGAATTATGAAACAAACCAAGAATACCCATCAGAATCTTCTTACTTGGCACAAATAGTATGATAGGAAAAGTTGGAATTCTTGCTATAAAAGCAAATAACTTAATTAGTCTCAAATCTATACATTTAGAAACTATCACTCCAAAGAGTGATTAAACTACTTGCAAGAACTGTCTTAGTTCAGAACTGCATTAAATAAATTGCCTATTATAACATGTCACACAGGCTTAGGAAGGAAACTTTTCAGTCCCTATCTAACTAGATTCCTGACCATTATCAGCTTCTGTGACATCATATTCTCTTGATTTTTTCCCCTCATCTCTGGCAGTTCCTCTCAGCTGTTTTCATTGGGTGATCTTTTTCTATCCTTGAATATTGGCATTTCCACAGTTCCAGCCCTGGTACTCTTCTTTCCAACTATACACACTCCCTGAATGAAATCAAAACTCACACCAGAGCTTCTACTTACACATGGATGATTCCCAAATCTACACCTCTAACCTAGACTTCTTTCCTCAGGTTCAGATCCATATACTTGACTACCCACTGTAAAGTCCCTCCATCTGAAAAGATACCAGAAGTCAGTGGCAAAAATAAATCTCATTAGCTTAAACTTTCTCTCTATCCCTACCCCCAGTGTTCCTTAACTCTGCATTCCATTTCTGATTAATCACAACATCCAACCAGTTGCCAGACATGAGAAGAAATCTAGACGCCCCCTCCTACCTACTTGAACCACCTGCCCGCACTCCCAGTAACCCCAGGTAGCAATCAGTCACAAGTCCTTTTGATTCTACTTCAAACACATCCCTTCCTCTTGAACCCAACTGCCATCACCTTAGTTAAAGCCTCATAATTTGCACCTGGATACTACATACCTGGTCTTTACACTGCTCCAGCCCCATCATTCCCAAGATTTAACTTCATCAATGTTTCCTCATTTAAAGTCTAAACTCCCTGGAATCCTGACGGCAAGCACAATCTGACTTTCACCTATGTATATTCAATGGAACAATTATATATTTATTCCCTACAAGAATGTATATTCCTTATGTACAGAGGCCATATTACCATCACAGTAAATGTGTTGAATGAATAAACACTTCTCCAGTCTTTCTTGTGGCTTCCTCACACCTACCCAGCTTCCAAGCACACTACATTACTGGCAGTTCTGCCATTATGCCAGGCCCTCACGCTCCCATACCTTTATGTTCACCGTGCTCCCTTTTAGAACACCTCCACTTTATTCTCCACCTGAGTAGGCTTTCCATCTATCCTTCAGATTCAGTTGAACCACCACCTCTTTTAGAAAAAAAATTTTAACTAATATTCCTAATAGTCCACTGTGTTCCCATACCCCCTGCATGTATTTACTAGACTATATTGTAATTGTCGACTTATTTCCCTGTCTCTTCCGCCAGACTACAAAGTGCTTAAGGGCAGAAACCATGCCTATCTCTGCTGTATCCCAGGTACCTAACACAGTGCCTGGCACTTAGCAGCCCCTAAATAAATATTTACTGAACAAAGCATGAATCTGTCTTAGATAGGAATGCCAGGCTAGTCAAAAAATTCTATAGTCTAAGTTGATGGTCAAACAAAAAACAAGAGATACAAGAATGTTTTTCTCTCTTAAAAATATATGTGATACTCTACTGTGTAACATATTTTAGTTTCAAGAGAAAATGTACCCCAAATGCATAGATACCTCAACTCCATTTTATACATAAGTAATGTTTATAATTGTGAATATTCTTTTAAATTGCATATGTTACTCTTAGAGTGGGATAAGAGACATTTCCAGCCTAAAAATTACGTGTACCTCACCAAAGCATTCTACACTCATTTCAAAGATGGCCTAAAGTTAGTTATAAAAATTAATTTTTAAAAATATTTTCTTTTAAATTGGCTAAATTCAATAAAAACTATTTTTTCCAAAGGCTCAATAAATTAAACACTCTGTCTTATCAAACCAATTTATGTTTGTAGATACTGCCTAAATCATTCAACTTTATAACAAGTTGTTTAAAATAGGCCCCTCATAAGAAAGTAAATATAAGTAGGTTTTAAGATCAATGGAGAGAGTCAGAGCCTTTGTCTGCATCTCCTTACTCTACCACACACATTAATGGAAGGCAAATTATAATAGTAAATGTTATTTTAACAGAAGAGCTCACTTATTAACCACTTCTGTCACAGTACCATATATGGACTCCCATAGCCACACTACTGATTTAAGACACAAGGGAGAGAGCCAAAATGCTCACCCACATGGAAGAAAAGGAAAATATCATTACAGCTCTCTTAACATTGAAGACTTGTTTCGAGCCTCCTCTTTAAAAAAAAAATCACTTGGTAACAGCTTGATTATCTGAAGACTAAAACAAGGCTTAATATTCACTTCAGTGCTCAATCTTGTGCTCCATCAATATTTTATCCTACAAATTTTAGAAGCAAAATGCTAACAATGAACCAAAGGACAACTTTCACATATGCTGAAAACATCTGCTTAACCTTAAGTTACCAAGTTGTTTTTCATAAACTGTACAGAAATAATTTTGAGAGCTGTCACTATATGTCTAATAAATGACTTTGGTTTTATACTTAAGAAGAAAAATTTCTACAACAGTTTTTTAAAAAAGAAATAACTAGTTAGAAAATTAAAAAGGACTTTAAGTTTTCTCGGATTTTAGCTGGAGATGTATTCTAAAATGTTAAAATGGGCACATTTAATATACAGTATTCTTTTGGTTCCTCACTCTAAACAACAAAAAATTTCCTTCACACATATTTTCCCTTCTGAGAGCAAAGGAAAAGAACAACATCAAACCAAAACATAATGCTAAAATACAAATGATTTAAACATTTAATAAGCAACTATATCTTTATTCAAAAACATCTCCAAAATAACTTCCTGGACAACATGAACATGATTTCTGGCATAAAAATAACACAACGGAGATGAAATATTTTCAAAAGATAATGACACAGACTCTGAAATGCTAAATTCTCACTTCTATATTGAAATAGTCTCTTGTGCAGAAGCAATAAATTATAAACATATTATAAAATGTTCTTAGGTTGTTGGTTTCCAATTTGCATAGGATAGATAATTTTGAAAACAAGAAAGTAGAATGAGCAGCGTAAATAAATTCAACTCTGGTGCCAAAAAAGTTCTAACTGGCCAAACCCAGTGTTGGTATCTTGCATCTGTTAGGCAGAAAAGTCTAAACTTCATTTCTGTTTTAATTTTAAGTCCCTCCTCAGGTATAAAAGTTAAAATATGCATTCTAGAATAGGAAAGGAAGGGTCTGATCTTTTTGTAGAGATTTTTCAACAGAGGTAACAAAGATCTAGATATATCATGTTTCATAACTGAGATGAAGGAAAACATATGATAGAAAACCAATAATTTTTGAATAAGTAGGGTAACCTATTAGCTTTCCTCACCCTGAACTATAATTTTTTAACAGTTGCTATTTCAAATCAATAATAAAGTTAAAGAAAGTAGGTTTTAGAGTGTTTCAAGTAAACAAATCCATAATTTCTAGTAAAAAGGGAAAACCTATTAAAACACTCCAGTACACACTACACCCTCCAGTGGGCAAGCATCCATGGAAAAATATAAAAAGATTTCGTTGGATTTTCCACTCAGTCAATCAGGCCTATAACTAATAAAATGATGGTTCTAAAAACCTCATAAAAGTTCACACTATTTTAATCTCTCATCTTAGTATATAAGTTAGAAAAAGCAAAGACTTTTCTATAGTAACAATTTAGATGTTATAGGAGAATAATGTTAGAAAATAAAATCATGATCTGCTTATCTTTCCTTAAAAAACAAAGTGCTATCAGATTCTTAATTTCTTAAACTTATAAAAGAAAAACGGTACACAGAGTAAATCACATATAAAGATGTATAATTAAAGATAAAAGTATTCTTTATACCATGAGCTGCAAAGGTAGCACTAATATTTTAAAGCAAAATCCAAAAATTATGGTTCCTTAGTGAGAACTGTGGCAGAAAAGCAGTAGGTTCATTAAGTTTTTCAGGAAAACAACTTACATTATCACCTGGTAATATTTAGTATTACTGATCTCATGAGGCTATGTGGTCACTACACTTAGAAAAAAATTAAGAGACTATTTAAAAGAGCCCTTATTCTATAAGACCAGTGTTTCATGACTTAAATCATAGAAGCAAAGACTAGATTAAAAGTATTCTACAATGGTCCAAATATCATTTAAAGTTTCTCCAATTTACAAAATACAAACATATATTTAATACATAAATTTAATACATAAATCTGATCTAAACCTAGATCAGATATGAAGATGTATAGTTCCCAAAATGAATTAAAGAAATTTTGAATATATATACTCTAGGAAAAACTAGTACAACTAAGACTACTTAAGGTCTTGAACTTATCACTAAGCTTATGAGACCAGCAATTACAGGACAATGGTGACATCTAGTGGACATTACAAATATATACCACACATATCTTGGAATAAAACCTTTTATTTCTAGTGTTTCACATATTTCAACCTGTCTGAAGAAGTATATGACAAATCTTTAGTTGTAAACCCAAACAAGATGACTCTGCGCCCTAAAAGCTTCTCAACATGAGTGACCCAATCATGTGATAAATATAAAACGTTTAACAATTAAAGTATAAGAAGTAAATATCTCAAGTCTTTAAGCACTAAGCACTAATTAAGTATATCAAATACACGACTAAAAGGTCTAGCAAATGGTCCAATATGATGATGATAACAAAAAGAATTTAAAAGATTCTGAATGAACCAAATGAAAAATGAAAAAAAAATTTAAAGAAAATTAAGAGCTGATCTATTTATGAATTTATTCAAGCATGGGAAGAACATATTAACCAGTATAGTCTGTCAGACAAAATAAGAAATGTTTTTAAACTATAAGATTATCTTATTTATGACAAATTTTCAAAACCAGATTAGTTCTCAAGAAAATTTATAGGATTATTCTTTAAAAGTAAAGGAAGATAACCGGAAGAAAACCAGCTAATCCTCTCAAGAAGCGATGAACTTACCTCAAAGAAGGACAAAAAAACAAACAACAAAAAGTACTTGTGGACAATGTCCTTACTTAGTATTTGTTCACACATAAGCAGATTTCACAAGATAACAGCACTGCACTTAATGAGAAAGCAATGAAAGTATATGTGATTTTTATTAAGCATTTTATCACAACTCAGGGAAGAAATACAAATATTTAGATTCTAGAGATAGAATCTAAATATAAACACTAAGTCAAATAAGAGTCCAGGCCACAAAGTAACTGGAAGTCTTTCAAAAATCACACATCCTTCCCAGATCTCTCAGAACCACCTACTTTAAAAGATTTTAATGATTATTTGAGCTCAATGATTTTCTGAAAAGAAAAAATGCTAAGGGCCAGAACTTTCCAAGTCTACATTTCAAAATCATTGAAGATATCTCTGAAATGTAAATATTTGGGGATTAATAAAATTCAGGTCACAAAAGCACTGTCTTACTGTCTTCAAAAAGTTATCAGAGGATAAATAAATTGTGATATATTCAAACAATGTATTACAACTCAGGAAGCAAAAAGAATGAAGTACTGATACATGCAACAACGTAGATGAATCTCAAAAAAATTAGGCTGAGTAAAAGAAGTCTTACATAAAAGTATACCCTGTATGATTTCATTTATATGATATTCTAGAACAGGCAAAACTGATCTGTGGAATGAATGAATGAATGAATAAACAAAATCACAACAAGAGTTACCTCTAAGGCTAGGACAGAGATGGAGATTGGGAAGGAATATGAGGGAATTTTCTGGGGTAATGGAAATGTTCTAAATTTTAACAAGAGTTGGGGTCACACAGATGTATGCATTTGTCAAAACTCACAAATAATATACTTAAGATTTATGCAAAATTTATATAAATATTACCTTAAAAAATAAACCTTAAGCAAATATTAATAATTCCAGTTATCATATACCATGCTAAAGCATTTGCGGTGATGTGTATAAATATCTGCAACTTATTTGGAAATGGACATAAAAATTAGATAATGGACAGATTATAATAAAGCAAATATAGCAAAACACTAACAACAGTAGAATCGAGGATATAAGTATGTTGAAGTTCTCTATTTAATTCTTTCAGATTTTCTGTATGTCTGAAAATTTCCATAATAAGATGTTGGGAAAAAAATAAAGATGACATTCAGAATTCAAAAGAAAATTAAAAATATAAAAAATTTAAAATACGTTCTGTAAAATATTAACAATTTTCCTTTTACATATTAACATTTTAATCTGTTTAATGTCAAAAGTGACCATCTTCTAAAGAGCAAACATTACAGGACAAAATATTTAAAAAAATTTTAAAGACATACCCGAATTTCTTGAAGATTGTGAAAATTATTTCCTACTCTGACTGAGATCTTGCTTGGAGTATAGCTTTCATCAGATTTGTAGTCCGCATAAATACATAATGTCTTCACTGTTGTTTTTCTTCTAAAAGCAATAAAGTAAAAACAAAAAGCCTTTTATCATGTGGAAAGATTATATACAAAACATGTTACCTTCTGATTTTAAAAGTCATATAGTTTGCTAAAATGAGTGTTTGAATCAATAATTTCCATGTTCTTTAATTTTAACAATGATGAAAATGAAGAACATATGAAAAAATAGATACACATGTTATACTTTTACAGACATCTCTTACCTAGAACATGGTCAAGAAACAGATGTAAGCAAAAAAGAAAGTTTAGCCAAAATAGGTACCTTAGACTGCAAACAAGCATTAAGAGTTTTCAGTTCTCATTTGTATTTTAGACAAAGGAATTATTCTAACAAGCTTGTTTTTCTTTACTAGTTAGTAGTTAATTACTTAATTTCCTATGTTACTACTTGAAAACAGCTAAGTGAGAAACTAATTCCAGCAAAAAGAAAAATGTTTAAAAAAACAGAAACTATAATCTTATTACTTAATGCAAGAAATAAAATTGTTTTTAAAACATACATATCTTAGAAAAATAAGCAAAGACTACATAACAAAAATTAATCTCAGAAAACTGCAAGTGGCCAGAAAACATGAAAATATGTTCAATCTCTAATAATCAAAGAAAAAGAAATTAAAACATACATAGACATTAGTCTTTTATCATATTGGGAAATATGATAATAACTGATAATACTCAAATTTGATTAGAAAAAGTTACTTTCATAGCCATTTAGTAGGTACAAAGCCTTTGACTCACAAATTCAACTTCTAAGAATGCATTAAAAGACAATAATAACACAACTACTCTAAAGCAGAAGAAGAGAAATCTTTATTGTTCTGCAGTTAAATTACTGAAAAATTATAAACAACCTAAATGTCCATCTCAATACAGAATTAAAGAGATTACAATATACCCAATTTAATGAAGTACTACACAACTATTTAAGATACACATAGATATGTAGTTATAGTAGGAAAAAAAAGCAGATTACAAAACAGAATATAAAAAAGGATTGCATTTTGGGAAAAACAAAAAAACTTTTAAAGTCATATAAACCTACATATGTATAGAAAAAGGTCTAGATAGAATCATACAAAAATAGTAAAAGTGACTATTTTGATGTTGTGAAACATTTCTTTCTTTATGATTTCTATATTTTCTGATTAATGTTTTAAAATAAGCATGTATTATTGTGGTCATTAGGGGGAAAAAAGAGACAATTTAAATATCAACCAAAAAACCATAAAGAAGTCTATTTAAACGTGCTTTAAAAGTTAAGATCTGATATAAACCGGCTTTAAAAGTTAAGATCTGATATAAACCGGCACTCACTTAATAACGAGCTCCTTGAACAGAAGTAGCCTGTGTCAAAAGTCAGTCTATAAAAACAGCAGGGGATCTATAGCTCTTAGCGAGGGGACCAAACTTCTATAGCTCAAGCTTTTCATCAGAAAGGAATGGGGAAAGTTAAGGACTTTTCCTCAAATAATGAAGACAGATCAAGATGTAAAACGCTAAATACTCAGGAATTGCTGACAGGATAAATACCATTACCAGGTTTTCAAAAGAGGCCAGCGGTATCAAACTGACATCCTTCTCTGTCTGCTGCGCCAGGAAGGAGACAGGAGGGGAAGGGCAAGAAAGAAGGGGAAATTTTGAAGGGCATACAAAAGATCTTTTCTCTGATGCACCAGCCATAAACAGGCAGTGAAAGGTCTTTCTTATCATGGAGAGATCAAAGATCATGAAGATTACCCTTAAGGATTTCTTTCTTTTTTTTTTTTTTTTTAAACAAAAGCAGATCTAAAGGACCAAACTTTTTGCTTAGAATAATTTCATCTCTAAGTTATTAAATTCCGGATAACTTAGTCGCTGAACCTACAAGATAACCAGGGTTAGGTTAGAGAGGCAAAGAATAATAATAACACTAATGATTATAAACACAACAGCAACAGCAGAAATAGCAAGTGAATAAGTGAACACTCTGTGTCTGGCCCAGAAGCAATGCTTTATATGTATTATCTCATTGACTCCTTAACCTTGTGATACAGGAACTATTATCACCTCTATTTACTGATTAAAGAAAACAAAGTAACACTCAGGTTAATAACTGGCTTAAGGTCACAAAGCTAGTAGGTGGGCAGTGTTGTAGTTTACGCATGTATCTGCCTGCCTCATATGATCTTAACTACTATAACCTTCCTATTAATTAATTGTACTTAGCTTATCCAGCATTGTCATTGACACCATTTAACAGTAACATGTAGATGTTTATAATTCTTTAAATTTGAGCTACATCATGAGTTCTTAACCTTGGGTCTATGTAGCCCCAGAAATCATATGTATAACTTATGCTATATATGTAGTTTCATTAGATTTGAGAAGGAAACTGTGACCCCCCCCCATAAAGTTAAAACTGTTACTCCATAAAGCCTTTTAAAATTATTTATAAATTTTATCTCATGGTAAAATTTAAAAATAATATTGCTTAGAAAATCATGCTGCTTGTCCAGTGGCAATGCATGTGGGAAGGAAGCACATACATTGTGCTACAGGACTTGCCCCCCCACCATAAACAACTAGAATACCAGACAACATATATGGAACAATCGTCTGCAGACACTGAATGACAAGACGCAAAGGCCTGTAAGTCCTGAGAGAAAGGAAACAAATGAGGTGAGCCCTATGAATAACTGGGCTTTCTGACTGATGGCAATTTCTCAACTGCTATGCAGGCAGAGAAAAGCCTAAAAGAATCTTGCAGTCTCACTGAACTGAGGAAGGAGCTATACTGAGAAAAAACTCCAAAAATCTGCCTGGAGTCCCCTTGAGTCTTTGAACACCAATCTACACAGGCATAGATAGGGTGACCACAAAGACATGCAAAGAACAGTTGCTGGGGGAAGAACAATTACTGAGAAACAGTAAGCCAAACAATTCCCAGAGCTTTGCACAGAGTAAGCAAACATTAAGAGTTCCCAATAACCAAAGTGGAGAATCCAAATAGCTCCTCAAATGTCTAGGACATTCATTTGAGATCCCAGAAGGATCAAGCCTTTGTATTCCATGAGTCTAATCTTGCCCAAGAGAAGTGATCTTCAAGAGTGGTCTCAAAAAAAAAAAAAAAAAAAGAGTGGTCTGGGGATCTATGGGGGATCTGTAGGGGATTTCAAGATCCTTTCAAGGCATCAACAAGGTCACAACTATTTTCCTAATAACACTAAGATGTTACTTGCCTTTTTCAGAATCATTCTTTTATGAGTATACAGTGGAGTTTTCCAGATGTGATCTGACACGGGATACTGTAAAAGATTTAATGAAGAAGCATATGTGTGACTCCAGCTGTCTCCTCTGAAGCCAGACACTAAAGAGATTCACAAAAAAAGTAAAACAATAACACTCTTCTCACTATTTTTTGTTTTGGAAGAGACAGTTATTTTTCATCTAAAAATGGTATTTATGTTAACATAGTAATAGGTTAATTATTTAACTTTAGATGAATAAATAGATACTTAAAAATTCCTCAGCTATAATTTCCAATATGGTAAATACTGAGAGGATATAAAAAGTAAACAGAAGATCTTTGGAGACCTCAATAAAAGTTTAAAGTGGTACTGAAACCAAAAAAAACTGGAGGCTTACTGCCCTTGAGCAGGGATCAGCAAACCACAGCTCAGAGGCCAAATGTGACTGACCACTTATTTTTGTAAAAAAAGTAATATTGAAGCGAAGCAACACCCATTCACTTACATACTGTCCATAGCTGCCTTTGCACTACAACAGCAAAGCTGAGCAGTTGCCACAGCTTAAAACATAGTTTGCGAGGCCTAAAATATTTACTATCTACCCCATTACAAAAAGTTTGCTGACTTCTACCCTAGAGTAAAGGGTACTCTAGACCAGAGTAAAGGGGCTTAAAATGAAGCCTCAAAAAGATCAAGTTGATTCTTAAGAGCTTACCTGCCTGCCAGAACAAAGTCTAATCGTCTTTAGAAAACAAAATCCAACACTCAACATGGTAAAATTTACTATATCTGGCAACTAATCAAAAATTACTGCAAAGAATCAGAAAAATATGACCCATAATGAGGAAAAATCAGTCAATTAAGACAGATATAGAAAAGACTGAGATGATGGAATTAAAAAATAATAATTTAAAAAGAGAAAACATAAACATGTACCTATAGCTATATAACAAACCACCTCAAAACTTAGTGGCTTAAAAAAATAATCATTATTTTGTTTATGAATTTGGAATTCGGGCAGGGCCCAGAAGGGAAGGCTCCACACAGCACTGGGCGTGGCTATTTGACTTGAGAGGTGAAGGACCTGCTTCCAAGACGGCTCACTAACATGGTGGTAAGCTGGTGATACTTGTCAGCTGGGAGCCTAGCTGAGAGCTTGGGTTTTGATTCACTTTTTTTATGGGCTTCTCCATTTGATGTGGGTTTTCTCACAGCATCGTAGATGGGTATCAAGGGAAAGAATCACATAAAAGAGAGAACAAGGCAGATTGCCTTTTATGATCAAGCCTTAGAAATAACAGTATCATAACATGCATACTCTATTATACAAGAAATCCACAAAGGCCTGACCAGTTTCAAGAGGGGAGACATAGATGTCGTCTCTTGATTAAGTAGTAGCAAAGCTGAAGAAGAGTATATGCAATAGGAAATAATAATGTGAACATACTGGAAAACATTGTCTCCCTTCCCTGGAAATCAGGGGGTGGAACTGAAAGTTCCAACCTGCTAATCACATGGCTGGTTCTCCCCACAACCAGCTCCCACCCTTGAGTGGAATCCAAAAGTCACCTTCCCTAAAGTGTTTTCAAGAGCCTGAGAGCAAGAAGTCAAATATTATCCCATTGCTCTTAAAATTCAGGAAATTCCAAGGGTTTGGGGAGCTGTGAGCCAGGAACTATGAACGAAGACCAAGTATATATGAAACATCTGAATAACCATGTATTCTTCTTATAAATCACAATATTGTAATAACTGAATACTAGTAACAACTTTGGGTCAATAAATTAGATAATTTTGATAAAATGGACAAGTTCTTTGAGAAAAACAAATTATCAAAACTGATTCGATAAAATAGATAATCAACAAGGATCTACTGTATAGCACAGGGAACTCTACTCAATATTTTGTAATAACCTATATGGGAAAAGAATCTGAAAAAGAATGGATATATATATATATATATATATATATATATAATTGTGTCACTTAGCTGTACACCTGAAACTAACACAACATTGTAAATCAACTATACCCCAATATAAAATAAAAATTAAATTAAAAAAAAATCTGCTGACAACTGAGGCATAAAAAAACTATATTTTTCTGGGGGGAGAAATGTCTCAACGAACATGGGAGAAAAATTGGTAATTAAAGAGAAAATCTGTGCTATGGCAAAAAACAAACTGATTCAAGAATAGAAAATCAATTAAAGAAATAAGACGTTTTATGTTTAATTAAAAAACCCAACAACTTCACACAAAAAAAACTCTGGGAACAGATAGCTTCAATGGTGAATTTTATCAAATATCTAAGCAAGAAACAATAGTGATTCTATACGAATCTTTTTAGACTTAAAAAAAAAAATAGAAAAGATGAATGAAACTAAAACTGGTTCTTTGAAAAGATAAACAAAATTGATAAATCTTTAGCCAGACTCATCAAGAAAAAAAGGAAGAGGGCCCAAATCAATAAAATCAGAAATGAAAAAGGAAAAGTTACAACTGACACCACAAAATCCAAAGAATCATAAGAGACTACTACTACAAGCAACTCTACACCAATAAAATGGACAACCTAGAAGAAATGAACAAATTCTTAGAAAGGTACAGTCTCCCAAGACTGAACCAAAAAGAAATAGAAAATATGAACAGACCAATTACCAGTACTGAAATTGAATCAGTAATTTAAAAACTCCCAACAAGCAAAAGTCTAGGACCAGATGGCTGCACAGGTAAATGCTACCAAACATCTGGAGAAGAGTTAACACTTACCTTTCTGAAACTATTCCAAAAAATTGCAGAGGAAGGAATACTTCCAAACTCATTCTATGAGGACACCATCACTCTGATACCAAAACTGGACAAAGATACCACAATAAAGGAAAATTACAGGCCAATATCACTGATGAACATAGATGCAAAAATCCTCAACAAAATACTAGCAAAGAGAATCCAACAATACATTAAAAGGATCATACACCATGATCAAGTGGGATTTATCTCAGGGATGCAAGGATTTTTCAATATCCACAAATTAATGTAATATACCACATTAACAAATTGAACAATAAAAACCATATGATTATCTTAATAGATGCAGAAAAGCTTTTGATAAAATTCAACAACCATTTATGATAAAAACTCTTCAGAGAGTGGGCATAGAGGGAACATACCTCAATGTAATAAAGGCCATATATGATAAACCCACAGCTAACGTCAAACTCAATGGTAAAAAGCTAAAAGCTTTTAAGATCAGGAACAAGACAAGGATGCCCCCTCTCACCACCTTTATTCAACATAGTTTTGCAAGTCCTGGCCACAGCAATCAGAGAAGAAAAAGAAATAAAAGGAAAACAAATTGGAAAAGAAGAAGTAAAATTGTCACTGTTTGCAGATGACATGATGCTATATATAGAAAAGCCCAAAGACACTACCAGAAAACTACTAGGGCTAATCAATGAATTCAGTAAAGTTGCTGGATACCAAATTAATACACAGAAATCTCTTGCATTCCTATACACTAACAACAAAAGATCAGAAAGAGAAATTAAGGAAACAATTCCATTTACCATCGCATTAAAAAGAATAAAATACCTAGGAATAAACCTACCTAAGGAGGCAAAAGACCTATACTCCAAAAACTATAAGATGCTAATGAAAGAAACTGAAGACAACACAAACAGATGGAAAGATATCTTGGATTATAAGAATCAATATTGTTAAAATTACCATACTACCCAAGGCAATTTACAGATTCAGTGCAATCCCTATCAAATTACCAATGGCATTTTTTACAGAACTAGAACAAAAAATTTTTAAACTTGCATGGAAACACAAAAGACCCCGAATAGACAAAACAATCTTGAGAAAGAAGAATGGAGCTGGAGGAATCACACTCTCTGACTTCAGACTATACTACAAAGCTACAGTCATCAAAATAGCATGGTACTGGCACAAAAATAGACATATAGATCAATGGAACAGGATAGAAAGCCCAGAAATAAACCTATGCACTTATGGTCAATTAATCTGCGACAAAGGAGGCAAGAATATACAATGGAGAAAAGATAAGTGGTGCTGGGAAAACTGGACAGTTACATGTAAAAGAATGAAACTAGACTATTCTCTAACAACATATACAAAAATAAACTCCAAATGGATTAAAGACTTAAATGTAAGACCAGATACTGTACAACTCCTAAAGTAAAACATAGGCAGAACACTCTTTGACATACATCGCAGCAAGATTTTTTTGGATCCATCTCCTCAAGTAATGGAAATAAAAACAAAAATAAACAAAAGGGACCTAATTAAACTTAAAAGCTTTTGCACAGCAAAGGAAACCATGTACAAAATGAAAAGACAACCTACAGACTGGGAGAAAACATTTGCAAATGATGCTACCAACAAGGGATTAACTTCCAAAATACAAACAGTTCATATGGCTTAATAACAGAAAAACAACAACCCAATCAAAAAGTAAGCATAAGACCTAAACAGATATTTCTCCAAAGAAGACACACGGATGCCCAACAGGCACATGAAAAGATCCTCAATATTGCTAATTATTAGAGAAACGCAAATCAAAACTACAATAAGGTATCACGTTATACCAGTTGGAATGGCCATCGTTAGAAAAATCTACAAATAATAAATGCTGGAGAGGGTGTGTAGAAAAAGGAACCCTCCTACCCAGTTGGTGGGAATGTAAATTGGTGCTGCCACTATGGAAAACAGTATGGAGGTTCCTTAAAAAGCTAAAAATAGAGTTACCATATGATCCAGCAATCCCACTTCTGGGCATGTATCTGGAGAAAACTGTAATTCAAAAAGATACATTCAGGGCTTCCCTGGTGGCGCAGTGGTTGAGAGTCCGCCTGCCAATGCAGGGGACACGGGTTCGTGCCCCGGTCCGGGAAGATCCCACATGCCGCGGAGCAGCTAGGCCCGTGAGCCATGGCCGCCGCGCCTGCGCGTCCGGAGCTTGTGCTCCGCAACGGGAGAGGCCACAACAGTGAGAGGCCCGCGTAACGAAAAAAAAAAAAAAAGATACATTCATCCCTTTGTTCACTACAGCACTATTTACAATAGCCAAGACATGGAAGCCACCTAAATATCTAAAGACAGACGAATGGGTAAAGAAGACGTGGTATATATACACAATGGAAAATTAGTCAGCCATATAGAAGAATGAAATAATGCCATTTGCAGCAACATGGATAGACCTAGAGATAATTATATTAAGGGAAGTAAGTCAGACAAAGATCATATGATATCACTTATATGTGGAATCTTAAAAATGATATAAATGAACTTATTTACAAAACAAATAGACTTAACGACATAGAAAACAAACTTATGGTTACCAGAGGGGATAGTGGGGTTGGGGGGAGGGGAGGGCAAATATATTAGGAGTTTGGGATTAACATATATACACTACTATGTATAAAATAGATAAACAAGGGCCTACAGTATAGCACAGAGTATATTAAATGTCTTGTAATAACCTATAATGGAAAAGAATCTGAAAAAGAATATATATACATATATATATATACATATATATATATATATATATGTGTAAAACCGAATCACTTTGCTGTACACCTGAAGCTAACACAACATTGTAAATTAACTATACTTCAACTTAAAAAAAATGGTTAAAAAAAAAGAAAAAGAAAACTAGAGGCAGAAACACTTCCCAACTCATTTTATCAGGCCAATATTACCCAGTAATAAAATCAGACTAAGATATTACAATAAATGAAAACGATAAACTAGTATCCCTCAAGAATATAAACATAAAACTTTTCAACAAAATATTAGTAACTCAAAACCAGTAACTTATAAAAAAGGATTTAAAAATTAAACAAGGATATATGACAACAAAGGCATAAAAAATAGACAAAATGAGTTCATCAAAATTAAGCACTTTTATAAAAAGGCAATCCACAGAATGGGAGAAAATATTTGGAAATCATGTATCTGATAAGGGACTAATATCCAAAATACATATAGGACTCCTAAAAATCAACAAAAAACCAAAACACTCAATTCAAAAATGGGCAAAGGACTTAGCCATTTCTCCAAAAAAGATATCAAATGGCCAATAAGCACATGAAAAGAGGCTCAACATCACTAATCATTAGAGAAATGCAAATCAAAACCATGAGATACCACTTCACACCCATTACAATGGCTATTATCAAAAAATAGAAAACAAGTGTTGGTATGGATGTGGAAAAATCAGAACTCTTGTATATTGCTGTTCAGGATGTAAAATGGTGCAGCTGCTGTGGAAAACAGTATGGTGGTATTTCGAAAAATTAAACATAGAATCACCATTTGATCCAGCAATTTTACTTCTGGGTATATGTGCAAAAGAACTGAAAGCCAGGACTCAAATAGATATTTGTCCATCATGTTCATAGCAGCATTAGTCACAATAGCCATAAGATGGAAACAATCCAAATGTCCATTGATAATAAACAAAATGTGCTACATACATACAATGGAATATTATTCAGAAGGAATGAAATTCTGATATATGCTACAACATGGCTGGACCATGAAAACATTATGCTAAGTTAAGCTAGAAACAAAAGGACAAATATTTTATGATTCAACTTTTATGAGATACCTAGAGCAAGTTACAAGAGATGTATCTAAATCTCTGCTTCTAAGACTACAAAATAAAGATTAAAAATAGCTGTAAAGGCTAAAGGAAATAAATAGGGAAGGCATTTAGCAAAATATCTGGTATTTAAAGTCTTTAAAAAAATATTAGCTGTTACCTTCATTTCTGGTGTATACATATTTAATACCCTAGGACAGGAATTGGCATACTACAGCCGACTGGCTGAAACCTGCCCACCACCTACATTTGTAAGATAAAGTTTAATTATAACAGCTAAATTCAGTCATTCTGCATTGCCTACAGCTGCTTTCATGCTATGACATTAATGAGTAGCTGCAACACAGACCAGCTAGCACACAAGGCCTAAAATATTTGCTATTGGGCTTTTTCATAAGAAATGTGCTAATCTGTATCCTAGGACAATAAAAACAAACTAGAAATACAATGCTACAGAATGTTAAAATAGATGGTGTAAATGGAGCAAGATAAGCAAGTTAACTGGTTTCCATCTGTCAATAAATTCAAAGCAAATGACAAACATATGGCGGTTCTCCATTTCCCCCCAAAAGTAAGCATTTCAAAACTGAAAGGGTCCTTAGAAGTAATAAGTTAGAATAAATTTTTTATCATCACTCCTGGTGTACTTAACGCAATGCATTAAGGCATTGCATTGGGTCATAAGCAAAGCATACTTTTCTGAAATAAATCATATTGAGAAGTATATATGAGAAATATCTACATAAAAGGAACTGTGTAAAGTACCACAAAGAATTCATAAAGGAAACAACAAGGTCCTACTGTATAGCACAGAGAACTATATTCCATATCCTATGATAAACCATAATGGAAAAGAATATTTTAAAAAAAGAATGTATATATATATATGTATAACTGAATCACTTTGCTGTCCAACAGAAATTAACATAACATTGTAAATCAAGTATACTTCAATAAAAAATGTTGATTAAATAAAAAAAGAATTCATAAAGGATAAGACAATAAACTTAAAACATAATCTAGTTGAGTCGAAAAGTAATCTCTAAGGCTTATAAAAAGCAGAGTTAAGTGCATTTCAATATAATTTCTATATTTCTTTAAATTTTATGTAAATAAAATCAATTTCTTTGTCTACTTATAACCTATACAAATTGAAAAATTCAAAAATGTATTACCTGAATTGGATGTTCACTAAATGAGGCTGGGAGCCATCTGACTGCCAATAAGTTTCTAGATTGTCATCTCGTAATTGATCCACTCCAAATCCTGAAAGCACCACGAGTGACAATAAATTCTCATGATAAAGAAAGAGCCATATATTCAAAATACAAAATTACCACATATATTTGTCCAGAAAGTTTGATAAAGAGGATAGTGAGTACTGTGAAATTTAAATTAACCAAAACTCTTCAATCCTCTTAACCAGACCTCACTTCTCAGAAGCATAAAAAATTAATAAACAGAAATCTCAATTAAACAGATTTGGGAGACCAGAAGGGGAAGTTCTCACACCCTGTGACCATAACGGAGCCCAAGAAGAAGAAGAAAGTCTCCTTTCTTGGCAAGGACTCAGCCAATGAAAAGCCACGGCCTCTCTGTTTACTATAGCCCTCCCAACTTCCTTTTCCTCTCTGTAAAAGTGTGCTACTTCCTTTCAGTGTGGAAACTTGCACTTGGCTTGCCATGGTTGCAGACTCTGAATTGCAATTCTCTGCTGATCCTAAGTAAACCCATCTTTGCTGGAGCAATATCTGGCAGACTGTTTATTTCACATCAACATGTTGGTGGCCTCTATGGGGACGAGAAAAGACCCCCAATGTTTCCAAGGCTGGTAAGCAAACAGGTGCAGTACCCACCATTGAACCCACTGTCACTCACTGCTTTCTCACTGACCCTGGAGTTTGAAAGTCTTTCTCTTGGATCTCAGCACACGCCCTCTTTGCATTTTAAGCTCTCCAGGCTTTATTCGGGATCTATTTTAAGGTTTCATCTCTTTGGTTAAGGCTTTGTTTTGTATATGAGTACTCATTTGGCAGGTCAGTCTAATTTTAAGATCAGACTGTTTCAACCAAATCTGACTGAAAACACCTTTGGCCCATTCATTCGGGAACAGGGGCTGTTTCTCTGAAACTGTTCGTTTTCTTCATCCTCCTCCTTTGGAAGGGGCTGTCCTATGGAAATTGGCTGTAAAAGTCTTTGGCCTGGCTCCTTCTAAAACCAAGCTGTCTTCTTTGAACTGGCTGGGATTAGCCTGCAAGCTGTTTGAATTGAGCAGTTTGTGCTGTAAGCTGTTTGGAAATTGTTCTTCTACTCCAGAGAAAAGCTGAGAAATGGGATCCTAGTTATCTAAACATTTTGAGGGCACCCACCCCCTAGGAGGACTCCAGATGATTTTGTTTAAAAGCCAAGGTCCTTCCTCAGGCACATTTCTAACTAAATGGACCAACCTGACCAAAAGCAATTTAGAATAGAAATGGCTATTACAAAGAACTTTTGAAATCCCTAACTTAATTTTGTTAGCACTGAATTGGACTACAATAGCTCAGAAATTTCCAGAACTGAGTGAAATGCTTAGTTTGATTGGTATTTTGAAGCTTCTCAACATTATCAGGGGTCTAAAATTGCCTCTCTGCAAAATAAAATTTTAAGATTAACTGAGGCGAACAAATGATTAAAGAAAGATACAATGGCTCCTGGAGCCTCAGGCTCTATCTTCCTTGGCTGTCTGAGGCGCCACCTCAGGCATCGTCTTCTCTCCCTCCCTCAGCTGCTGGTGGCCAGACTCCACCTCTGGCGCCATCTTCCTCCTTCCCTTCTGTGCTGCCTACACCTCTATTCCTTCAATTCCCCCATACTAATTCTCTCACCAACCTTCCCCTTTGCTCTTAAACTTTCCCAACTCCCTTTTCCTCTGAACTTGTCAGAACCTGCCCCTTCAATATTAAGCCTTCTAAGGATTCAGAGGCTAGACCCTTAATTTCATATTTCCCCGGACCAAAACTGAACCGCAAGCCATATTCAAAATTTTCCCAAAGTAACTGAAGATCCTCACATATTTGCTGAAGAATTTAATACAGTCATTAAAACTTATCAACCTGGTTTCTCTGACTCCTATCAACTAGTTCATAGCTTTTTGGTGACGGCCAGGCCCAGCAACTGAAAACTGCTAATTGGAAAAATCCTGAATGTTCTCTAGAATTACAACTGGGAGACCAGTCCACCAACTTATTATCATATGGCCAGGCTTGAACAATCGCTAGGCAACTTCATCGAGCAATTCCTGAGGCTTTTCCAAAGTCTGTTGATTGGAACAAAATTCAGACTTGCAGACAAAAGTCTGATGAACCTGTTTATGATTACTACAATCAACTTCTAATTGTTTTTGAAGAAAATTCTGGTCTTCCTTCAGATATTGATTCCACCCAGGTCGTTTTTAACTATGTTTATTAATGGACTGAACTGGGACCCTTCCCGTCTAATATAAAGGACCAGGATAGAATGGGAAACTATGTTCACTCCAGATTTAGTTAATCTGGTAAACCAGTTCTCTGGCATTTTAGATGAGTCACCTCAAAGGAAGACCGCCTAAATTCTTAATTTTCAATTCCAGCAAATGAAGACTCCTAAACAGAACCAAAACCCTCCTAGTTTCTACTATTATTGCGAAGAGTCAGGACATTGGAAAAAACACTGTTACAAATTTAAGCGTTTCAGGTGCCTTCAGCCCTCTAACCAGCCTCTCCAACATCCTCCCAATTCTCAATGACAGGGCTCTGAGGAACTATAGGGCTCTTCCCAATGCTCTCAATCAGTTTGGAGAAACATTTCTCTAGACTGGGAAGGAATCTCTTCCAGTCCTGACACTGGAGCCACACTCTAAACCCCACTACTATAAAACAGCCCCTGCCCCAGAGAACTAAAACAATTCAAATAGTGGGAATCTCTAATGATCCTCAAGAGGTTCCTGTCTCTGAACTCGTTCCCTTCTGTTTAGGCCCTTTGAGAGTTGGACACTTTTTTTCCCCTCAGTTCATCCACCCCTATTCATTTATTAGGTCGAAACTTCTTAGAGAATTATCATGCCGGAATTTCTCCCAAAAGGGGAAAATAATTTTAGAAACTGACGGTAGTCATCAGAATAAACAACCAGGTGAACTAAATGACCCTCTGACATCTTTTATTTGTTCCATCTTTGATGGTAGATCAGATTCCAGAAACACTGATCATTTGTCCCTATTATCAGCTACCACCCTCCTTATGGGCAAAATCTCCAACTGATGTTAACAAAATTCACAGCACACCTCCCATCAAGATTCAAACAGACCCCTCAAAACCTCTTCCCGGAATTAATCAATACCTTATATGTAAGAAAGTCTTTCAAGCCATAAAGCCCATAATATAAGATTACAAGGCTCAAGGCCTCATTATTCCTTTTACTAGTCCCTGTAACTCTCCCATTTTACTGGTGAGAAAACCTAAGGGTGGACCTACCAGCAATAAACAACATTGTTATTTATCCCTGGACACCCTGTTGTTCCTAACCCTCATATGTTACTAATGCCCATTGCTACCATGAGTAAATTCTTAACTGTAATTGATTTATGCAGTGCATTCTTTAGTATTCCAGTTGAAGCCCACACCTTTTTGCCTTCACTTGGAAAGAAATACAATTCACCTAGACAGTAATGCCTCAGGGTTTTACTGAGAGTCCTGTTTTCTCACAAATGCTAAAAGCTGATCTGAATGATATAAAACTCCCTAGGGGTTCTACTTTGTGGCAATATGTGAATGACTTGCTTCTTTGTTCTCCTTCTAGAGCTTCCTCACAGGAAAATGGCATCCACCTGCTAAAGCTTTCAGCCTTAATGGGACATAAGATTGCCAAAGAAAAATTGCAGTTGGCCCAAATTCAGGTTTGATATTTAGGGCATCTGATATCAGAACAAGGGCTACACCTAGATCCCAATAGATTTCATGGTGTCCTAAGTTTCCCAAAACCCTTAAGTGCCAACTGCAAGGTTTTCTCAGGCTAGTTGGTTATTGCTGAAATTGGACTCTAAATTTCTCTTTTATGGCCAAAGCCTCTATATGTTTTACTTAATGATAACAGCCCTGACCCAATTTTATGAGAAGAACAGGAGGACATAGCCATCAAGGCCTTAAAGGAGAGTTTGATAAACCCACCTGCCTTTGGGCATCCCAATTATCAGATTCCCTTTTTCCTTTTTGTATATGAAAAGGGGAAGAGAATGTCCTTGAGTTACTCACCCAAAAACATGGGGCCCACCATTGACCCATAGGGTATTATAGCCAGCAACTGGACCCTGTGACATAGGGATACCCCCCTTGCCTTAGAACCAGTACAGCCACTGCCCTTTTAGTTAAGGTCACCAAGAAAATCACTGTGGAATCCCCTTTAATCACTTTTGTACCTCATGAAGTAGAAGCTCTCCTGAATTCTCATCACATTCAACATTTCTCAGTCAGCTGCCTTACCTCCTATGAAGGCCTTTGTTAAGTGTTCTTCACACTACTCTTTTACACTGTAAAAGCCTGAATCCACCTACTCTTTGCTCCTCAGCAAATTTATCTGGAAATCCTATATCATCCAGCCATTCCAGATAACGGAAAACTATCTGGTATTGTTTTTCCTGATTAAAATCATAATAATTTATACTAATTAAAAAAATAAAGTGTGGAGTTTTCAAAAAATTTAAGCAAAACAGATTTAATTTATGTTTTATTTTTGGACTAAGTAGTATATTCATTTTAGATCAAATTCACAAGGTACAAAAAAGAACATGGTGAAGTCTCTCTACCCCCAGCATCTAGTTGCCTTCTCCAAATATAATCCAAGTTATCAGTATCTTACATACCCTTGCACAGATGTAAGCAAATATATATATTCTTTTTTCCTCTCTACACAAATGATGGCATATTATACATACTTCTACACTTTGCATTTTTCTTTTCATTTAACATATCTAAAAGATTAACCCGTATCAATAAATTAATAATAATAGCAAACACTGATATCACATTTAATATGTGCCATGCACATTTCTAAGCATTTTATATATATTAAATCATGAAATATTTATTAACTCATATAATAACTCGGTTAACCTAAACATCTTTTAAAAATTCTGTATCAGATCATCTCGCTTCCCTGCTTAATATCTCTAGCGATTTCTCTTTGTACTTAAAATCCAAATTCTTTTCCAAGGCCTACCAGAGTTCACATAATCTGACCCATGTCTAATTATATCTCCAATGTCATCTTCTACCACTTAACCTCCTTACAACTCTCCAGCCACACTAGCCTTCTTTCTGAACTTCAAACATGCCAAACCAGTTAGCTTAGAGCCTTTGAACTAGGTGTTCCCTGTGTCAGGAAGCGTCTTCTCTGAAATCTTTGCATAGTGGATTCTTCTTAACATTTACATGTCAGTGCAAATTTCACTTCCCACAAGAGGCCCTCCTTGATCTATTTATTATATTGCTGTTTTATTTTTTCCAACGCACATATTGCTATTCAACTCAGAAATTCTTTAACTCAATGATCGTAACTGTCAGTTATAGCATGAAAAGAAAATAAAAATTTCGTCAGGTTTTTTTTTTTTTTTAAGAAAAATAGAACTTACACCACCCAATTATGCCTCTCAAAATTAACTCATAAAGGCAATGTCTTGGTAGAAGATATGGATCAAGTGGAAAGTATGTTCTAGGTATTCACAAAATACAGCCTCATCAAATCCCTTATTTTTGTCGGCTTATAAAATATCATGTATAGAGTCAAACATAGAAAATGTACCTATTTCTCTCCTAATCTTCTTTCCCAACATGGTATGCATTTGATGCTTATGAAATTAAATGGTTAAATTATTATAATAAGACTCTGTTATCATGCCGGCAACCACACAAATCTGACCTTTAGTTTTTCCAGTCTCTTGGGCAGAGACTGACAATTGTGCTGAACTGTGGAATTGTTTTCTGATGCGTATTCAATTAAGCTGAATCTACTAAATACATTCCAACTTTAATCTGAGTGAAATATTGAACCAGCATTTCCAAAGATAAAATAATAATTTTGCAAAGCCATCTACCACCAACCATACTAGCAGCAGTGAAGTACATCTGTATCTCCCAAAGACTGATACTAACATTTTGAAAGTTTATTAAAATTCTCCCTTATATCAGTGCTCACCTGAATTACTGCATATCTCCTAACTCATTTCTTTACCTCTAATCTTGCCTCACTTCAGTCCATCCTTCATAGTTCTCAAATGTGAACAAACACTGTTTCATTCTGCTACTTTAAATTGCTCAATGGCTCATACTCTCTGTACAATAAAGTATGAACTTTTAAAAAAAATTTTATATTTTTGGCCATGCTGCGCAGCTTGCGGGATCTCAGTTCCCTGAGCAGGGACTGAACCCAGGCCACAGCAGTGAAAGCCCAGAATCCTAACCACTAGGCCACCAGGGAACTCCCAGGTATGAACTGCTTAACAAAGCCCCCTATGATCAGGCCTCTTCGTAACTAGCTAGTTTCACCTATGCCACTTCCCTCTGTTCTAGTCTTACTGACTACTCACAATTCTTCGAAAGAACCATGTTTTGCTTAGCTGTACACCTTGGCACATACTGTTCCTCTTGCCTTTATGTCCTTCCCCAGTGAAATTCTACCTTGCCCCATCGTGCCAGATACGCATCATCTCCATGAAGACTTCCCTGATCCTCTGAAGCAGTGTCAATCACTTTCTCCTTTGGCCCTCTACTGCACTGAGCCCATGCTTAGAGGGAAGCAGTATGACCTAGTGAAAGCCTGACTGCCTTGAGTCCCAGCATTCCCACTTATTAGGTGATATTTGCCAAACTGCTTAATCTGTCTGTACTACAGTTTCCTCGTTTGGAAAATGATAAAAAATAACAGTAAATACTTCATACGACTTTTGGAGACTTTACTGAGACAGTTGTTTATTTTATACATGCAAAGTACTTACAACAGAACCTCTCTAGTAAGCACCAAATAAAAGTTATAAATTATTCCATTGTATAATAATGACTAATTTAAAGATACAATTCCTCCATTAGATCGTGAACTCCTTGACAACAAGGTCTGTGTGTCTTTTTTATTTTTTAATCTCTAACAGTGTTATAGATTTCAGCAACTGTCTGCTGACTTGAACTGAAAAATATCTGACCATAAAGAAGTAAGGTTAAGTAAAGGTTAAACAACTAACTTTCTCATGCTGTTTCGCATTAATAAAGACTATTCAGTCATTCATAACATGCAAAATGATAATCATATAATTATATTTCACTGATGAACACAAAGCTGAAAATCACAGAAGTAAAATGTGTGACAGCACAATGATGAATTTCATGACTTTCATACCCAACACATTTTTAAGTGATCCCCACCATTCTTCTGGTAGTGTCAACCATTGTTCTCTTCTGCACCTCCAAGATGTCAGAGCAGTGGGACATCTTCAGGGGACCAGTGACTTCTATGTGTTGTCCTCTGCCAAGCCCCACAGCATAAAAGAATGTGAACTGGCACTGATTCTTACCCTGTTACTGACATCAGTATGGCATCAGTCGAATTATGCTACTCAGTAAAGCAATAGAAGATACTCAATTTGAGCAAATTCACAGAAATATTTGGTGCTATAAAGAATATTAGAGGGCTTCCCTGGTAGCACAGTGGTTAGGAATCCACCTACCAATGCAGCAGACACGGGCTCGAGCCCTGATCCGGGAAGATCCCACATGCCGCGGAGAAACTAAGCCCATGCGCCACAATTACTAAGCCTGTGCTCTAGAGCCCGTGTGCCACAACTACTGAGCCCGTGTGCCACAGCTACTGAAGCCTGTGTACCTAGAGCCTGTGCTCCGCAACAAGAGAAGCCACTGCAAGGAGAAGCCCACACACCGCAAGGAGGAGTAACCCCCACTTGCCGCAACTAGAGAAAGCCTGCGTGCAGCAACGAAGGCATAACACAGCCAAAATTTTTAAATTTTTTTAAAAATTAAAAAATAATAAAGAAAAGAATATTAGAAACTTCTGAATCAGTCTAGGATACATGAAGCTAGAAAAAGGCACCATCCTCACTCAAACAACAAGAAAAGGCTAGATAAACTACAAACTCATAATTTTTCTTGAAAACATGAGTGCTTAAAATCACACAGCAACCAAATATCCCGAAATCCAAGAAGGGTCAGCTCCCAGGTTAGGAGAGAAAGGATGGGCCGCCTGTCCTAACTGTGGTAGAGCATGGAAGGAAGGATCAGCGAGCAAATAAACATAGAAGGAGAAATCAGGTAGAATTTCAACAAATTGCTAAAGACTAAGCATGGGCTATCATAAAAGTATAGCAGCCCTGGGAGTCGCAAACACAAGGTGAACTCACTCTGACTCTCAGACTCTTTTCTAAGGGCCTCACTGTACACATTAGAGGACATTTTTGGGGGAAAGCAAGAGATTGGAAAGCCTACGTCAGTGGTACATGCCTGGAGGAGGGGACTGACTGCCACTGCAGGAAAAGCAAAAACCCCAACCGCACAGACCCATCCTTGCTGGGAGAAAAGTAAAAGAAAAAACCCTCTACACTTGGGGAAGAAGCAGAAAACACTCCTTCCTCTGGGGATGGGGCAGAAAACTCTCCCTAGGAAAGTCCAGAGTTTCACTATCATAGGTAGGAGGGACCAAAATGCTGAGAAAGTCCCAACCTGGAGGTCAGACATGCAAGGGCTGTCTAGGATTGAAGCTAGACCAGGAAAACAGAGAAGAAGTCCTGCCTCTGATCCCCTGCACTGAGTTACAACCATCGCATTTTACTGCTGGAGGCAGGGCAAGAGGATGGAGAGAGACACCCTCTGAAGCACAGGGATACAGAGATAACTGAAAATGATTGTGGAGGAGGAACATTAAGAAAACTCCTCTGGCACAACAGCCCCGCCATAAGTACTGGGCATCTTTAGAGGAATTTGAAGCCTGTGATATTGAAAGTAACCATAATAAAACAAACAAACTCAAACCCAGCTCAATTCCTAACTAACGCAACCCCCGCTATAAAAGGCTGACAGAGGAAAACAGGTATCCATTTCAAAGTATAAATACCATTTTTCTCAGTATCTACTAATCTATATGTGATGTTTGGCATTCAGTAAGCATTTATGATGCACAAACAAGCAAGAGAAACAAATATTATCAAAAGATAAAGCAATCACTAGAAATAGACTCAGAGATAAACCAGATGTTGAAACTAACAAATGGGGACTTTAAATAGCTATGATTAATATGTTAAAGAATCTAGGGGAAAAGGTAGATGAAATGCAGGAAAAGACAGGGAATTTCAACATAGGAGAAAACTCCTTTAAGAGTCAAATGAAAAAGCCATAATAAAAAACACCATATCAGAGATGAAAGATTCCATAGACAGAATCATTAGTAGACTCAATAATGCCAAAGAAAGAAGTAGTAGACTTGAAGCTAGGCCAATTAAAAAACCCCAAAGCAAAACACAAAGAGAAAAAAAAAGAAAAAACAAAAACTAGAGCACCTAAAAGCAAGGGGACAAATACCAAATGGTCTAGCAAATTAAATGGTCTAGCATATGTATAATTGGATTCCCAGAAGGATGAGGATGGGGCAAAAGAAATACTTGAAGAAATAATGGCCACGAATTTTCATAAAGTAATGCAAGACATTAAACCAGAAGATCCAAGAATCTCAGTGGATCTCAAGCAGGATTAAACACACACACACGCATACACGTGGACACATAATGTTTATATTGCTGAAAATTAACGATAAAATCTTAAAGCCAGCTAGGAAAAAAGCCACATTAACTACAGCAGACTTTTCTTCAGAAACTATGCAAGGCAGAAGATACAGAATGACATTTTTACAGTAGTAAAAGGAGAAACCTGCTAACCTAGAATTTCATGCAGGGAACATATATCACAGTAATAAAAGCAAAATGAAATTTTTTTCAACCAAACAGTGCTAGCAGACCTGCAACACAAAAAATGTAAAGAAAGTTCTTCAGACAGGAGGAATATGATACCAGACAGAAACCTGGATCTATTCAAAAAAATAAAAAGTTCCCCAAATTGAAAAAGTTAAAGTAAGCATAAAGTTTGTTTTTTAATCACTCCAAAATATAACTGACCTTTTAAAACAAAAATAGCAACAATATATTCTGGGGGCTTAAAATATGCAAAAAAAATACATAACAAAAATGGCATAAAGCATGGGCATTAATTGGAAGTATACTGAAGGATTTGTATACCATATCTATAGTAGTATAATATTACTTGAAGGTAAACTGTGACAATTAAAGATGTACAGTGAATCCTTAGGGCAATCCCTCAAAAATTTCAAAAAAGATGTATAACTAATGAGTCAATAGTGGAGATAAAACAGAATCATAAAAAATACTGAATTTATCCAAAATCAGGTTTAAAAAAGAGGGAATAAATGGACAAAAACCCCCAAATTCCAAGGTCGTAGTTTTAAATCTAATTACATCAGTAGGTACATTAGGTGTAAATGGTCTAAACACTCCCAATTATAAGATAAAGAATGTCAGACTGGATTTAAAAAAGTAAGACCCAATAATATGCTGTCTATAAGAAATCCACTTCAAATAAAAAGATATATACAGTTTAAAAGTAAAAGGAAGAACTTCTAGTTTCCGATATGACATGTAAAGAGCTTGGACAATGTCACTCTCATCCTCACAACAACAAAAAAGCTGAACTGACTGAAAACCAATCATTTTTCTTAGGTCCCAAAGAGGTCACAGGGCAAACCACCACCCAGAAAACTGAAGAGAACAGAGAACAGAGAATCACGTCTTACCAGGAGCAGAAACCACCCCTAGAGTTAGCAACTGGTAGGAAATCTTAAAGAGTAATTGAGTAATTGTTCACTCACTAATTGCTAGAGACTGAGTACAGACTAGCTTGAGAGATGAAAAGCTCCTGGAAGCCCAGCCTTAGACAGGACCCCACATTTTCATGAGTTTTACCTCTAGGAGCCCCACCAGGTTCTCTTCAGGGTAAAGATCAGAGAAAATTCTCCAGTGCTTCCTGCAGATAGAGGGGGAAAGTAATCTTTATGAAATAAACCAAAAGCATTTTCTTCCCCTTTAACAAAGGCCTGACTTAAAGGAAAACTGTTTTAGCAGAACCTAAGCAACATGGGTTTTACCAGAGCCTGACATGGGGGAGGGAAAATACCCAACTCCATCCCCCTCTAGCCTTCCTGTCTCATCTAAGTGGGGAAAGAAAAGTTGAAAAGCGCTTGTAAGGTCACAGCCATGAACACAGGCCCACTAAAAGACTGAGATCTAATCAAAGGATTATAGAACACTTCCATTCCCCCCATAACTTACCACCATATCAACAGGGCTCCAACATAATATCAGGAGGTTAAATTCAAAAAACTGCAAGTTTAGATGCCATTTAAGGAGTCTCTAGGGAAATCCAAAGATAACAAGGAGACAAAAACAAAGACACTAAAGAAATTTTAGCCTCTGAATCTTAACCTTTACCCATCAGGCAGAAAATCAGCAAGTATATGGTTGAACCGAACAGCACAGTCAATCAGCTAGATCAAACTGATATTTATAGATTACTTCATCCAATGACAGCAGATACACAATTCTTCTCGAGTTCACATGCAACATTAATGAAAATGGACCACATTTTGGGCTATAAAACACAATAAAAACATTTAAAAGAATAGAAATCACACAAAGTGTGCTGCCAGACCACAGCAGAATTAAACTAGAAATCATTAACAGAAAGCACTGCTTTCTGAAATTTAGCATTTATAGCATGAACTACATATATATTAGAAAAGGATAAAGCTCTAAAGTTAATAATCTAAGCATTCACCTTAGAAAACTAGAAAAAGAAAAGCAAATTAAATCCAAAACAAGCAGAAGAAAGAAATAATAAAAATCAGAGAAAAAAATCCATGAAACTAAAAACAGCAAGTTAATAGAGAAAAATTACCAATACCACAAGCTGGTTCTTTGAAAAGGTCAATAAAATCAATAAACCTCTAACCAGGCTAACCACGAAAAAAAGAAAGAAGACACAAATTACTAATATAAAAAATGAAGGGCTTCCTTGGTGGCGCAGTGGTTGACAGTCCGCCTGCCGATGCAGGGGACACGGGTTCGTGCCCCGGTCCGGGAGGATCCCACATGCCGCGGAGCGGCTGGGCCCGTGAGCCATGGCCGCTGGGGCTGCGCGTCCGGAGCCTGTGCTCCGCGACGGAAGAGGCCACAGCAGTGAGAGGCCCGCGTTAAAAAAAAAAAAAAAAAAAAAAAAAAAGGAAAAAAAAAAAGG
>NW_020185337.1:3570749-3655687 GCF_003031525.2 Neophocaena asiaeorientalis asiaeorientalis | reverse complement strand
ACAAAGGGGGAGGGCCCCGTTAAAAAAAAAAAAAAAAAAAAAAAAAAAGGAAAAATGAAAGAGGGGCCATCACTACTGATACCATGGACAATAAAAAGGGTAATAAAGGAGTATTATAGACTTCATGCCCACAAATTTGATAAATAAAATGGACCAATTCCTTGAAAGACACAATCTACCAAAACTCACACAAGAAGAAACAGATAATCTGAATAAGCCTATATTACAAAAATTGAATAAAAAATTAATATCCTTCCAAAAGCAATCACCAGGCCTAGATGGTTTCACTGGTGACTTATGTCAAACTTTCAAGGAAGAAATAATACCTAGTCTGCATAATCTCTTCCAGAAAATAGAATCAGAGGGAATACTTTCTAACTGACTCTATAAAGGCAGCATTACCCTAATAACAAAATCAGACAAAGACATCACAAGAAAGGTAAATTAAAGAACAATATCTCTCATGAACACAGATGCAAAAATTGTCAAGAAAATATTAGCAAATTGAATCCATGTATAAAAAGAATTATTTACCACAATCAATTGGAATTTATTCCAGGTATGCACAGCTGGTTCAACATTCTAAAATTAACTAATGTAATCCATCAAAACAAACAACAGGCTAAAGGAGAAAAACCACATGATCATATCATTAGATGTTGAGAAAACATTTGACAAATCCAACATCCATTCAAGACAAAATCTATTAGCAAACTAGAAATATAATGGAACTTCAACTTTATATTATCTACAAAAAAACAACAGCTAACATCATATATAATAGTGAGAAAATAGAATTTTTCCCACTATGATCAGGAATAAGGCAAGGATATCCCTTTTTGCCACTCCTATGCAACATCATGCTGGAAGTCTTAGCTAATGCAAAGGAAGAAATAAAAACAATAGAACCCAGCAATTCTACTTGTAAGTATTTACTCAAGAAAAATGAAAATATATGTCCACAAGAAAACCAGTACATGAATGTTTATAGCAGCTTCATCCATAATCACCAAATGTTGGAAGCAACCTTATCTTAGTTAACTTAGCGCCTTAAAACACCAAACATGCATCACTTCACAATTTCTATGGGATAGGAATTTGGGACCAGCTTGGTTGGGCAGCATGGCTCTGGGACTCCCATGAGTTTGCGGTCAAGTTATCTGAAGTAATTATCTAAAAGCTTGACTAGAGCTGGAGAATCCATTCTAAGGTAGCTTACTCACTTGACTGTTGACAAAAGGCCTCAGTTCCCCACTGGCTATTGTCAGAAGGCCCTGTTTCTTTGCCACACCAACCTCCCCACAGGTCCCCTTGTTTCCTCACAAAATGGCAGCTGGCTTCCCCTAGAGTGCGTGATCCAAATAACAGCAAGGCAGAGCCACAATGTCTTTTATGATCTAGTCTCAGAAGTCACATACCATCATTTCTGCCATATTCTCCTCATCCCAGAGACTAACCCAGACACAATGTGACAGAGGTCATCAGAAGGGTACGAATACCAGGAAACAAGGATCACTGGGACCATCTGGGAAGCTGCTACCGTAAACCTAAATGTCCATTAACTGGTGAATAGGTAGACAAATTGTGGCACATCTGTACAGCGGAACAGTAATCGGCAATAAAAAGGAACCAACTCCTGATAGAACAATCACAAATGCATTATGCTAAGTGAAAGAAGCTGGACCCTAAGAGCTACATAAAGTATGATTATGTTTATATGGCATTCTGAAAAAGGCAAAACCAAAGGGACACAGAATGGATCAGAGGTTGTCAGGGGTTTAGGAGGGGGCAGAAGACTGACTACAAAGGGACATGAGGAAATTTCTTTGAATGATAGAAATATTCTTTATTTGTGACGTGTTTATTAAAATTTATAGAACTATTCTCAACCACTGCGCCACCAGGGAAGCCCTAATTAATTAATTTTTAAAAATTAAAAACAAAAAAATTCATAGAACTATAAACACAAAAAGGGTGAGTTTTTCTGTATATCCCCAGCTACACATAAAGAGAGAGAAAAGAATCTTAAGGGGAAACAGAAGAGGCTTGAGTGGGAAGACACTACAGGAGACAACATGTAAATAGTAGAAGTTTCTGAGGGAAAAGTGACTACCAAATCAATAACATTATCATTAACATTACTCAGGATAAAAAACTTTCTCTGAGCTTGATTCTACAGACTGAAAATACCCATCAAATTATAGGTTAGACAGATGAGAAAAGGTACACATGTATCCTGGCACATCCTGGCAAAACTCTTGAAGTCTAAGAATAAACAGAAAAAACTTGAATGCTGCCAGAAAGAAAGAACAAGTTACTTAGAAAGTGAGAGACAGGCATAGCCTTCTTAGTTGCAACATGACAAAAAAGAAAATGGTAAAACAGGATCCACAAATTTTTGAGAGAAAAGGACTGCCACCCAAGAATTCTATCCCAACCAAGAGTAAAATAAAGTTATTTGGGTATATGTAATCACTCAGAAAATGTATCAACCACTTATCCTATCCAGAGAAATAGCAAAAAAAAAAAAAAAAAAAAATGCTAACCAAATAACTGAATGATACCAGAGAGAGGGTAAAAAGAGAATTTATGAGGGACTTCCCTGGTGGTCCAGTGAGTAAGACTGTACGGTCCCAATGCAGGGGGTCCAGGTTCAATCCCTGGTCAGGGAACTAGATGCTACATGCATGCTGTAACTGAAGAGTCCGCATACTGCAACTAAGTCTGCATGCCACAACTAAAGATCCCGAGTGCCACAGCAATCACTGTACTGCAACTAAGACCCGGCACAGCCTAAGTAAATAAATAAATATTTAAAAAAAAAAAAGAGGGAGAGACCTTATGAGACATGTGCAGTTAAACTGAAGCAGATACTAGTAAAGCAATTGAGAAGATATATAACAAATGAAAATCCAATTAGATTTATTTCAGAATTAAAATAAAGCATCTTAACAGAAAGAATATTAAAGTTAGTCCAGTGCACAAGAAAACTTTCAGCAGTTATTATGAACAGCATTTTTGTGTTGTTTTGTTTTACCTGGTTTGCAAGATGAGAGTGACCAAACAGCTTGTGACCCAATTTCCCGTACTGTTCCAGTCCTTTCCAACTGCTTAGGGTCAGCACCGGGAGGTGTCTTGTTTGGTGTGGTCATTTTAAAAATATTCTATGTAGAAAAAAAAAGTATCCACATTATACCCAGACCTGAGCATCCTTCTACAAAACGTAAAAGTAAAAATTTAATAGCCAAATCGATCACTAATATATCCTGGATATTAATCATCTATTTCTCGAAAGCAGTTGACATAATCACTGTAATTAAAAACTCTTGGGAATTCAGTTTTTGTTTCTAAAATAGAACATATTATAACTTACAAGTTGTGCAAAGCAGCAGACTATAGTAGTCAAAGGGCACAGGATCAGGGTGTCAACTTCAGCCTCGCCTTGGGCTTTATTTCCTTTCCTGTCAAATGGGTTGATTTGATCTATACTCCTGTAATGCTATGCAGTTGTATACCTCTATGAGTAAAAATTCCAATCCAAATGAAGTTTTTCCCTAGAAAAGTCAGACTGAAATACTCTTATTCCAGGAATATGTAAATATTGGTCTACATTTTAAATAATCCGTTAAGTGATGCAGAGAAAAATCACATCTTCTCATTAGTTGTCAAAAGCTCCATTTATATGTGCTCTTACCATAGTACATAAAGTCAGAAAAATGCCTTTAAGGTCTAGAAGTGAATAACTAGCCTATTCTAAACCACAAGTTTACTTCATCTTTTGTTAATCTTGGTAGGCATATCCAAACGTGAAAAAAAAAAATAGTGGATTGTGAACATGTAAAACTGCTTCGGTAGTGCAAAGTTACAGCTATTGAACATCGTTATACGTAAATGCTGTTATAAACCTGTGCCAAAAGGTCTGTATACCATCTCCTTGACACCTCCTGAGTCAGATCTCAGTTGTTCCCTAATCTCCACACAAGCAGTTGATACTCTTTAAATAATAATAGACACTGGACTGCAAACTTTGGAAAGGCCTGAGGTTTAAACGCTCCATTAGCAATTTACTGAATGAATAAATGGATGAATGAATAGCTTCAATCGTAAAGTATTTGCCACCTGCAAGTTAAGTAAGGTCTGGGATGAGACGATTAAACCTGTGGCCACATCGCCAAATACCCAAAAATGTCAAATTGTCCAAAAAAATGGCCCATCTCTATTATTGGAGCAGAATTCAACTGCCGAACTTGGTACTGGACGCCACCAAGTGGATAAAGCACGGAACTCGGAGAAGAACGGGTTCGTGGCCACACCGTTCAGGAGCTGAGGCCAAGGAGATAACGCCACCACGAGCAGTGTCTGGACCAGACTCCGTGGGTTCTGCTTGACACATCTGCCCGAAGTGCGAGAATAGGCAGCGGCTAAGGATCCATTCCTGACCCACCAGCTTTGAGGAAATCGGGAGCGAAATAGGAGATTGACATTGGGGAAGAGAACCCGTCTGCTTAAGCTAGAACCATTCTCCACTTCGGGGAAAGCCCACGCACTTACAGCTCGCAGACCCGGCTTGCCGCCACTCAGGTTTTCAGGAACCGCTGCAGTTCCGCGCCACTCCCACTCAGCTTCCCAGGCCCGCCTCGCTTACCCAACAACGTCAATTGGGGTCGCAGTATAATGACGTCACTCTCCGCCGTCTCGCCCTACCTCCCTCCAGGGCTCCGCCCAGCGCGCCCTGTCGCGCACGCGTACTACCTCCCTGTGGCATGCGTGAGGCGGCGGCTGGGCACCGCCATTTTGGCCAGTGGCCGTAGGAACACGTTGTGTGGCTGAGAAGTGAAAGCAAGAACTGATTTGGCCTGTGTGTTCCCCTCCGCAAGGGGAATCTGTTTCTCCAGGTACGTGAATAGTCTGGAAGGGTTTGGCCTTTAGCTGTAGTCTGCCACGGTCTACACACCGTAGGGACGTTCTCCCAGAGCCTTTGGTTAGGCCTCAGGTGGCGGCGGTGGAGACGGCAGCGGCGCGTGGTAGCCGGCTTGAGCGAGACAGCTGGAACCGCCGGAGCGCGGGCGCCGCCGAGAGCTGGGGACCCCTCGCTCTTCCTTCCAGCTGACTCGGCTCTCTGCCACTGCGGCCCGCCACCCCCGCCAGGGGACACGAAGATGGCCTTAGCTGCCATCCCCTCAGCGGTCCTGCCTCCAGTCCCC
This sequence comes from Neophocaena asiaeorientalis asiaeorientalis, assembly GCF_003031525.2. NCBI lineage: Eukaryota > Metazoa > Chordata > Mammalia > Artiodactyla > Phocoenidae > Neophocaena > Neophocaena asiaeorientalis. The sequence goes on along the minus strand of NW_020185337.1, from coordinate 3,650,483 downwards.
CCTTTCCCCCGCTCCTGCCCCAGGGCTGAATCTTACAGCCGCCTTTAGAACGCAGAACGTCCCCTGCTACCCCCACTCTTCCCCTGGCACCTTTGGAAGCCTTTACTTCCACCGTTTGGGGATTGTGGAATGAGTGAATTATCTTTGCCGCCATGAAGTCGAATCCTGCTTGTCCACTCCCCGTCTGTAGACATGATGGCCAGACGTCACTGTGCTCACAGCAGCGTGTACTCTGCTGTAACCAGGGTTAGCTCAAATAATCTCCCAGGTGAACGCCTTTAACATTTCGGGTGCACTTTTATAGCACTTTCCCCCTTGGTGACTTCTCCGTCTTATCCTTTATCATATCTTAAGCTCCTTGCGATCAGGTCTTAATTGAAAGGCCCTTTATTTTCCCTTCAGTGGTTCGTGCATTGTAGGAACGACGGCTAAAGCCGATTCCCACACCCCATAAACTACGCAAGCCCATTTTCTCATTTTTTACGGTAAAATCGTAAGAGTGAGAAGTAGCCTTAAGAACAGTGTGTTTTGTTTGGCTTGAGGGTTTTTCGCCTTCTCTTCCACAGGACTGCTTACTAGGCATTTATGACAGTGGTATGTGTGTTGCAGTCCTCGGTACCTTTGTCCCTGATACTGAGAATATTCATTCTATACTATTTGCTTGACGATAATGTTTTGTCAGTGTTAATCAAGGGCTCTTATCTGTATCTGAACCAAAGAGTGTTGTTTTTGTTTTAGTGAAAAGCTTTGTTCTCCCCTATAAAAAATTTTTTTTAGGAAGAATATTTAATATAATTGCTGGGGTGGGGTAAGGAGAAAGCAGTTATTAATTTAGTGTCCCTTTTAATTGTCTTCAGTTTAAGACTCTGAAGTCAGAGCTGTGCACCACTCCCAACTTATATGTTTTATAAAATTAATGACCTGCAATAGCATAGGTTAGAATATCTCACATGACATAAGCATCATTCGTTAACAGCAACCTTTCAAATGTTTTCACAGGGTGTTAAAATAATTTTGGTCTTAGACTGCAGATGGTTTCCATATCTCACTTCCTTTTTTCCTCTCAGCTGGAATAATGACAGTGAAGGTCATTGAGTACCTATTTTTTAAATAAGTTTTTATATCTATCTATATATCTGTTTGTTTATTTATGGCTGAGTTGGGTCTTCGTTACTGCGTGGGCTTTCTCCAGTTGCGGCGAGCAGGGGCTACTCTTCGTTGCGCTGCGCGGGCTTCTCATTGTGGTGGCTTCCCTTGTTGTGGAGCACGGGCTCTAGGCACGCGGGCTTGAGTAGTTGCAGCATGCAGGCTCAGTAGTTGTGGCTCGCCGGCTTAGTTGCTCCGCAGCATGTGGGATCTTCCTGCACCAGAGATCGAACCCGTGTCCCCTGCATTGGCAGGGGAATTCTTAACCACTGCGCCAGCAGGGAAGTCCCTTGAGTACCTATTTTGAGCACAGTTTTCAGATTTGAAATACCTTCAAGGAGTCAGTTACTACAGGCTTCCCCTCCAAGCTTTTACGTGCTATGTCTTTCTCATTGAAAAAAAAAAGGAGGGGCTCTTTCTTGCCAATTCTTGAAACTAACATAGAAATTTAATTAATAATAGTGTTTACACTGTTAATTAACGGTTCTACAAAGAATCTGTATTCATTTTTCTTACATGCATTATAATTTATCACTTTTTTATATAAATCAGCTTATTAACCATCTCTGGTAGGTTTTTATTTTATAAAAAATCACCTTTTATAGTCATTTGGTTTTTTAAATGGTTTGAAATAGTAGGTGAAACATTTTAGTAGTTTGGCAGAAATAAACTTTAAAGTAAGCAGTTTCATTGATAAATCAATGAAGATTTATCCCCTATAGGGGAATTCATCATGCTCATTCACCATAATTAATATGGTGTCCAGTTTTATTTTACTAGCTAACTAAAGAGTCTTCAGTTTCTAGGGAGTTGGCACTTCCAGAATGATAGCTTTTTTGTAGCAGTTCAAAAGTCATTTATTTTCTTATTCTAATCTTTAGGAGGCCTGCCTGGACCAATTTCTAAAGGTTATAAAGGGGTAAAGTGAACCTATCAGCGTAACTGTTTATTACATAAAATTTTAGTCACCTTTTGGGTGATTTTTTTTTTCCAATAATATACTTTAGTGGATAACTGTCACTGTAAAATATTGGTAACTTGCAAGACTCCTGAAGTTGTTATAACCTACAGGAAAATGATTTACTATGTCTAAATTCATTTTCTCATTTCATTCAACGGAAATGTTTGCGCTCCTACTATGTGGTAGGCACTGGTCCAGCCACTGGGATAAACAGACAGACAAAAATTCCTGCACTCATGATAGAGTACATTCTGCTTGGAGAGGGAAAAATATTGTCTGTGTGTAGAGAGAGAATATATAAATGCATATATATATATACATACACACAGTAAACATGTACATATACCATATATGCACATATATATGAAATATATACTATGTCATATAGTAGAAAGAGCTAAGGAGAAGAATAAAACAAGAGAGTTTTATATTTTTTGGTAATATAGCTAGAGAAGGCTCACTGAGAATAAACATTAAAGACTTGAAGGAGTGAGCCATGTGACTCACTAGGGGAAATAGCATTATAGGCAGAGGGAGCAGAAAGGCCAAGACCCTGAAGCAAAGATTGACAACCATTTGCTTTAGCCATGTGAAAAACAGTGAAAACCTGACAAGTTGTTTTGATAGAATGATGGGCACTAAAGGCTGGAATGGATTCCAGAGAAAATACCTAGAAAGAAATTTGAAACACTGACTATAGGCAACTCTTTTACGTAGTCTCGCTATAAAAGGAAGGAGAAATGAAACAATGGAGGAAGATGGGATCAGATAATGTAGTGTTTGAATGCTGATGGGAATAAGCCAGTGGAAAGAATAGTTGATGATGTGAAAGACATGAGAGAGAATTGTTGGAACATTCTCCTTAGCAGATATCTTTTAGTTTGCAAAGGGACTTAGCTATGGAAATACATATAGTATGGTTGCTGGTTGGCATAGTTTCACTTGAGATGATACTAGTCAGCATGGTTTTGTTTTTTCTCTTCCCATTTTCTGCTGCATGTGTGCAGGTGAAGAGTTGTGCTTAACCAGGATTATAGATGAGGGTGTAAGTGATTGACAACGGAATTTTAGGTGGGTACAGAGATACAAAGATACAAAAGGCTGAAGGACAGTGGAAATGTGGTAGAATTGAGAGATAGTGTTAGGTCTGAGGAATGGGGGAGTTCAAGGGGTTGTTGGATTGTTGTGTATGAGAGAGGTGAACTGAAAAGATAGGGATGGTGGTTGGAGAATGGGGTATTTGAAAGGTAGGTTATGGAAAAAATGCAGTTATTTGTAATGACAAGGTGAAGGATTTGACCAAAGGAATGAGTGGCTACGGTAGGGTGAAAGACAAGATCACTAGAGGAGAGAGGTTAATGAACTGAGATGACAGGCTGTTAATAGAAGGATCATCTATGAACATATTAAAATCACCAAGAGTTATGTATGACAAGAGTTGTTAGAGTGAACATTAGCTAAGGGCCGACATTTCAAAGAATGGGAGGGAGTGATCTGATGGTCGGTAAATGACTAAAGCGGGTGGATGACCTAAGAGGCAAAAGTGGCTGTTTTTAGTGAGGAGAGAGAATCGTCTGGGAGCGGTATTGAGGAGCAAGATCTTTTATTCCCCTCCAAGCCTAATGATATTGAGGGGTTATGAGAAGGACTGGAGAGTTCTATAAGAGGAAGCAGTCTGTCAAGAAAAATCTAGATAGAGGATCACAGTCAATGATAGAAAAAGCCAACAGAATGTCTTTGTTGGTCAATAATCTTTTGGCTTCCGGTTCTTTCATTACATATTGGAATAAACTGGAGTAGTAAGGCACTTTTTCGAATTACTTACTTTAATCACATTCTAAGAAAATTATTGTCAGTCACTAAGCCCAGTAGTATAAAAGAGTAAGTTAACTTTGACCTCAACTACATAATTGATGGTGCTGTTAAATATCAAGACTTTAAAAAGCTCCAAAAGTGAGTATATACATATAGTTACTTGGTCTCCTTTTCATTTCAGTGCCGTTAACATAAAATTCATCATGGCCATATTGTAAATTCCCAGGTAAAGCAGTTTTTACTTTTTCCAGTTGACCAACATGATGGTTACACCCTTAATAATTATTTGCCATTTCCATCAGTAGTGCATTGTAGTCAGATGGCTAAGCCATGAAGTGATGCTTAGTTTGAGGGAGGAAGTAAACACCTTTATCATATGTATGTTTTCATGTCAAGTCTTACTATTCTGTTTCATTGGTCTGTGTTCATACACTGGTATCAGCATCAATTTCTGAGGCCTTATATCATTTTTTTCATATGTCAAGTGTAGGTTCCCTCTTCCCCCTTGCTCTTTTCCATTTTCCTGGCTATTACTACTTTTCTTTTTGTATAAGAGCTTTAGATTTGATTTGTCTGATTCAGTTTTTTTTTTTTCTCCTTGAGATTGGATTAAATATATAAATTCAGGGAAGGTTGAAATCTCTGATATTGACTATTCTTTATTGTGAAAACTGAGCATGTCATTCTACTTGTTCAGGTCTTTTGTGTCTTTCAGTGGTATTTTGAAAGTTTCCGTGCATGTGTATATATATCTTGTTAAGTTGATCCCTAGATCTTTTCTTTTTTCTGACTGTTGAAAGTGGTATTTTTTCCTTCTTTATATAAATCTTCTGATGAATGGAATATATGTAAAATTTTGTTTTTCCAGCCTTACCAAATTATTTTATTGCTTTTACTAGTTTTTTTTAACTAGTTCCAGGTATTAATATCTGAATATAGTGATAACTTATCTCCTCCTGTCTAACTTTTTATGCCTGTGACTTATTTCTCTTAACTAATTGCATTGACTATGCCATAATTTTGTTAATTTTTCTTTAATAGAGGAACTGGATATTGTTACATCCTTAGAATTATGGCGGATAAATTAACAAGAATTGCTATTGTCAACCATGACAAATGTAAACCTAAGAAGTGTCGGCAGGAGTGCAAAAAGAGTTGCCCTGTGGTTCGAATGGGTAAGCTGTTCTGTGGATCATTTAAGGATAAGAGAAGGTTTTAAAAGGAATACACTGTCTTTATGGTTCTCTAGGCTTTAGTATATACTTTTCTTCCCCGTTAGTTTCTTTAAAATGTAAAAATAAGACCAGATTTTCTTCTAAATTTCTTTTAATGCTTTGTGACTAAATGATCCTGTTTAAGTTCATTGAATACAAAATCAAACCAGAGTTCAAATTACTGAGATTCTTACTGTCCTACAAAATCCTATGGTTACTTTAAGTCATGAAGAAAGGACTGCCAAGATGTTTGTATTGATATTTGATAGTATTCTCCTTAAAAAAAAAAAAGCTTAATATGAATGACTATTCATGAGGTTTTGCTATATTTTCAAGAGTAAATAAATTTACGACCATTCAGAATTGATGACTTACTGGTCGTCTTTAAGGGCTAAACGAAATAATTTTTACTTTAAATATACTAGTGAGGTATAAGCTTACTAAATCTTAAAAGGAAATTTAGATGTCATGTGTTACAGTCTACCGTGCTATTCAGAAATTCCATTATTAATATCCCTAATGCCAGGTTTAATTTTGTTTATGTATTAGATGTCCACATACCTTTGGGGAGCTTCCCTGATTTAGCTAACGCATTTCATTCCCTTATCTGGTGTACATTACCATTTTCAAGGCATATTTTATGGATTATATATTCAGGTCAGTCAGCTTAAAAGTAAAGCTGTTTTAGGATCCGCTGTATTTTTATTAGCATATTTTCTTCCCGTAGTAGATTAAACAAATAAGCATATTAGAGTCATCTCTGCCTTGCCTGACAAGAGTATTCATATAAGTAGTTAAGTTCAGTAATCTATCCAAAGCACTGATTTATATTTCTTTCTGTGGCCTTTCTTTTTGAAAACTTGATTCTATATGGAAATTTGGAACCAGAATTGCCGAAATAACAGTGTTCAGAAAATTAGAACATCAGGAGAAATGACTTAATTCTATCTTTTCCTTTGCCAGGAAAATTATGCATAGAGGTTGTCCCCCAGAGCAAAATAGCATGGATTTCTGAAACTCTTTGTATTGGTTGTGGTATTTGTATTAAAGTAAGTGATATTTTATTTATTGGATCAAATTTGTAACCTAAAAATGAAATCTGAAAATTCTGAGTACATTATAACTATTTTTAGAGCCAAATATAAAAATGGAATAAAGAATACAAATTCAGAAAAATAGTGTTCTTATATCAATATTATTATTGCTTTTTCAATTAATTAACCACCCCACTTAACAGTTATCCTTAAAAAATAATAATAAGGGCTTCCCTGGTGGCGCAGTGGTTGGGAGTCCGCCTGCCGATGCAGGGGACGCGGGTTCGTTCCCCGGTCCAGGAAGATCCCACGTGCCGCGGAGCGGCTGGGCCCGTGAGCCATGGCCGCTGAGCCTGCGCATCTGGAGCCTGTGCTCCGCAATGGGAGAGACCACAACAGTGAGAGGCCTGCATACCACACACAAAAAAAATAATAATAATAAATAAAAGTTATTTTTGCTGTATGCAACTTCGTAAAGCCATTTCCAACCAAAATTAATTTTTTTTCTCCCTTTTATGAGAAGGACATTCTCCAAGTCTTTACCAGAACTTTTTTGAAATATAAAAAATATGAGTCATATTACATACATCTTTTTCAAGTCTGTGTTTAATTTTATTTTTTAAATTTATTTATTTCATTTATTTATTTGGCTGTGCTGGGTCTTAGTTGTGGCTCGAGGGCTCCTTAGTTGTGGCATGCAAACTCTTAGTTGCGGCATGCACGTGGGGTCCGGTTCCCTGGCCAGGGAACGAACCTGGGCCTCCTGCATTGGGAGTGCAGAGTCTTAACCACTGTGCCACCAGGGAAGTCCCTGTGTTTAATTTAAAATTCTCTCTTTTTTTTTTTTTTTTTTTTGCGGTACACGGGCCTCTCACTGTTGTGGCCTCTCCTGTTGCGGAGCACAGGCTCCGGACGTGCAGGCTCAGCGGTCATGGCTCACGGGCCCAGCCGCTCCGCGGCATATAGGATCTTCCTGGACCGGGGCATGAACCTGTGTCCCCTGCATTGGCAGGTGGACTCTCAACCACTGTGCCACTAGGGAAGCCCCTAAATTCACACTTTTAAATAAAAATGGACACAACCAAAAATTTTTTTAATTTAACCTAATCCTTAAGTACTGCTTTTGCTGTGTTATACATTCTTCTATTGTTGGATTTATCCCAATAGTGTAATTTTTCAAAATACCTCAGTTTTTGTTATCCTGAATGGTTTGAATAGGGCATTTTACTAAAGAATGATGGATTTCCAACTTTAGTTCATAAAAGATATTTAGGAGCCAGTGTATAAAGTTCTTAAATTAGTTATTTTTATTTACAGATAATATATTTTAGAAAGGAGATTTCCCAAAATATGGATACCATCTGTTATTTTTTCTAATAAGGTTTGTGTATTTTACATTGGTTTCTGAATCCTCGGTTAAGTATCCAGAAGTACCAGGCTTGGTACCTGAAAGTTTTTTCTTGTTTTTAAAATATAAGCAGGAGATATTTCTTCCAACAAATACTTACTAATCTTTTATTATTTGCCTGCCAGTGTTTTGGGTGGTGGAAATCTTATTTTGAACAATATATTCGATTTTATTTTCTTTCCTCACTGCTATAAAAAAATGAGATTCCAGAATTTGGGGTATGCACTTCAGTGGCTGAAAAGAAACTGATGTGATGAATTGTTTGTGGGGGGCGGGTAGTGTATACCCCCTGAACACTAAGATACTTGTAATGCACCACATATATGAGCAATGTGGCTATTTTTTTCTTTGTAGATTAAGAGAAGTTTAAATTACTTGCAGCCTGTAAGCATTTTATGTACATTGATGGAGTAATAGAAGATACTGTAAATGGAGGTAATTCCGTTTGCAGAAAAAATCTCGTGTAAAGAATTAATAATTTTTTTTAGAGGTTGGTGATTATTTTTCTAGAAAACAAACAAAGAGTGTTGTTTTTTAAACCTCTGTGTTCTTGTAACTTAGGAAATGGGAATTCCCTGAAATCTTTATATACAGAGACTTGAATTAGTCCCCTGAGCTCATTGAACAGTTCTGCTGAACAGATTTCTAATCTGAGGTTATACTCTGGTTGTACCTTTATAGTCATCTGTACTGCTGAGAAATTTTTCTAGCCACGTTACCACTCTTAAATCACCTTCCAGTTCTTGCCATTCTTGTTCCTTGGGCATTTATCTGATTGATAGTCACTTATTGTTTGAATAAGTTTTTCTATGAGGTTTTTTTTTTTTTTAATGTGAATTTTCTCAATTGGAATATGAAGTATCTTTTTCATATGGGATGGTTACAAATCACAATGGAAAGACGTTAGTCCTTGCTCTGTGCAAATACTATGCTAGCTGTTGTTGGGACATAAGTAGACCAAGAAAGGTACAATCCATGGCCTTAAAGGACTTTACAAGGTAGAAATGGAAGCATACAGAGACAGGAAGAAGAAGATAAAGGGAAGGCGTTTCTCATTGACTGAATATGGAACTGTATGCTCAATAACCGTGTTTTATCTTGCTCTTAACCTTCTCATACAAAAGCCTCCAGTTCTGTAAGGTTTTGCAGTAAGTATTAAACACATTAAATGTCCAGGATTATACCAGTCACTAGGGGGAATACAGAATTATTAGATATGATTCTTGCCTTCAAGGAACTTAACCTTTTTAAGCAAAGGATAGGAAATGAAACAATACTTTACGTCTATGTGAAACTCCCACTTTTGGAAGATAAATTATAAAAATGTCTTCATCTGTTCATTTTAGTCATGCCTATATTTCTAAAAATTAACAGAAAACTAATTCTTTAAATAACAGAAGTGCCCCTTTGGTGCCTTATCAATTGTCAATTTACCAAGCAACTTGGAAAAAGAAACAACACATCGATACTGTGCCAACGCCTTCAAGCTTCACAGGTATATTTCCAAGTCAGCATTCTTCTTTACTTCAGTCAAGAGTAAATCCATTTGGAATTTTCAGAGAAATAACAAAAATGGAAAAAAAGTGGTATTAACTTTTACATCCACTAAAGCAAAATACAGTATTATAACATCATGCAGAATCATACTGTATATGTCAGTGGTTCATTCTAGCTAACATTAAAATTACCTGAGGGTCTTTTTAAAACTACTAATGCCCAGGTAGTTTCAGCCCAGTTGAATTACATCTTATCTCTGGATGTACAGTCTGGACTTAGTAAGTTGTAAAGGCTCCCAGTGATTCTGATATACAGTTGGGGGTGAGAATCACTGTTGTTAATAATATCCTTATCCCCAGAATACTTTTAAGGGAACTCATCTTGATTTTATTTATCTATTAATCTCATAATCTACAGAGAATATTACTCTGGACTTCGACATATATTGTTAATGACGCATTCTTTGAGGTTTTTAATCTGCTGAACACTAATATTTTCAATCTAGGAGTCTAGATTTAACTAATAAAAGGGTATTTCTCAACCTGCCAGCTTTAGGGGGCCTACTGCAGCAGGGAGAATGAAGTGGAATATTTCTGGTTGATGTGGCACTTCTCTCCTTGTAAGTAAATGGCAGGCCAAAAAAAAGAAAGACAGTATGAGGTTGCACCTGCTGTGCAGTTTTGTACCAAACCATTTTATTATACATTAAAACTGAGCCTTATATGGAAAGAAAAATTGTTACTTTAGAATAAACTTTGAGTGAAAGTTGAATAAATAAAATCTGGAGTAATATTAGTCATGGATGCATTCCTAACAACAGTTTAAGTTAATCTTGGCTGCTGTTTTTTCCTAATAGCCAGTAATATCTGGCATATATCTCTTTTGTCTTATTAATGAATGTGTGTGGAGTGCAAGCGCATTAAAATACATCATTCTGGTATTACGTCACTTTTTCTACATAAGTCTGAGTTGTCTTATTATTTTTGTACACTTACGACAGGTTGCCCATTCCTCGTCCAGGTGAAGTTTTGGGATTAGTTGGAACTAATGGTATTGGAAAGTCAACTGCTTTAAAAATTTTAGCAGGAAAGCAAAAGCCAAACCTTGGAAAATATGATGTATGTATTACCACCTTATAAAAATGAATATCTTGGTTCCGTTTTATGAGGCTATGAAGGAGAGAGTATGTGTGATTTTATTTTTTAATGTTCTTATTTTCAAGATTATTTGTGGAATTAATGCTGAGAAACTATAAATGAAACTCCTTTTTAGGTAAAATCTGTTAATGCTGCTTAATTGATAATTCTGAGCTTTCGTAAACTGTTATGAGTTGGTGTTTTCTTGATTTGAAATTAAATCCACCTCTAATATTATCTTAGAAGCAGAGGTATTCTGTTTGGTTATGTGTTCTATTTTGTATAACATTCATCCTCTTTGCAACTGTTTTATTAAATTCAGGTAATTATACATATATTTCTAGGACCCACCTGATTGGCAAGAAATTTTGACTTACTTCCGTGGATCTGAATTGCAGAATTACTTTACCAAGATTCTTGAAGATGACCTAAAAGCCATTATCAAACCTCAGTATGTAGACCAGATTCCCAAGGCTGCAAAGGTCAGTTGCTTTTTAGGAGAAATTTAGTGGGTATTACAGATATTGGTGGACATATAAAAGATAAATCAAAGTAAACTTGTTTTATTTTGTGACTCTCTTTAATAGTGAGGGAATTTTAGTATTGAAGGAAAATAATACTATTTCTGATATATTATGGCAGGGGACAGTGGGGTGTATTTTGGACCGAAAAGATGAAACAAAGACGCAAGCGATTGTATGTCAGCAGCTCGGTAAGTGTTTATTTTGTGTATGTGTTTTAATAGGCCCTGAACTTAACTTATAAAGATAGGTATCTTTATATGGATTACTGAAATAAATGGAAAAATCTCTAGTAGTTGTCGTATTTTCAACAGAAATATTCAAACAGAGAATGATTTGCAATATACATTTTACCTTGAAGAGGTAAAATAAAATAACATTGAACACAATGCCTCTATCTTCTTTGTAGATTTAACCCATCTAAAAGAACGCAATGTTGAAGATCTTTCAGGAGGAGAGTTGCAGAGATTTGCCTGTGCTGTCGTTTGTATACAGAAAGCTGATATGTAGGTTACTTTATACTTTTTGTAAATCCTATCTCTACTTTAGAGTTTTTGTTTATAATGCTGCTAATAGAGCAGTGGTTTGAGAGAAATTAATAGGAAAAGTATCTAATGTTCTAACTTTGAGGTCAGATGTTGAAGCAGTTGTGCATCCATTGCCCATTTCCCTATTATTCCATCGGGGTAAAATTTCATTTAGGTAAGTACCTTACAACTTATGGGTTCTGGAGCTCTTTAATCTGAAGTCAGCTGTTTATTTTGTAAACTCTCTTTATACATAAGAAGGACATTTTTTTAAGATGAAGCTCTCCTACCAGGCCGGCAAGGTTTTCCATAGCTCAAGTGGAAAATCAGGTTTTTTAGGTTATCCTAAATCAGGGTGGCTTGCCATGTGAGAGAGAAGAAGGAAGTGAAAAGGGCGAGTTTCCTTTCTACCTTTTAATGCCTCTCTTCTCCCAGATAGTTTTTGCTCTCGTCTTTTTCCATACTTCTACTCTGGCATCCAATGCAGGCTAGTTTTTCTCCATAAAGTATTCTGGGCAGAGCCCTCCTTTCCAAAAACTCTGTTTGCTTTAGTGCAACCGACTTTAGCCAATTAAGAGAGCCCTCTGAATTACTTCGGAATATATCAGAATATTTTTCATGAGGAGATAACGGTTTGTAAGTTAGCCGAATCTAGGAGTCCCTCCCCAGACTTGATATGCAGTCCTGCCTTTCGTAATTTATTTTCTTCCTTCTACTTCTGAACAGAATACAGAAATTTTTACCATTATGGGGTGGGCTCCTCATTATTATAAGGGGATTTTTGTTGTTGTTAAATCAGAAACTATATCTCAGTGCTTTAAAATAACATGCAAGATAGAATTTTGCCTTTCAAATTATTATGTTTGCTTTTTTTTTCATAGTTTCATGTTTGATGAACCTTCTAGTTACCTAGATGTCAAGCAGCGTTTAAAGGCTGCTATTACTATACGATCTCTAATAAATCCAGATAGGTAAGTACAGATTTGGTATATGCCTGTGCTGTTTTGTTTGAGGACTTTCACAGATTTCTAAAGTTTAAACACTGGGACCATCAATGTCACATATGTGTGCGTGTTTTCCATCTTGGTTTTTGGAGCTATCCCTTGAACTTACCTTCCTCTATCTAGAAAAGAGATTCTTAATGCAAGATCCATTTACTACCATACCTGTTTCCAGGGAGCCTAAGAATACTCTGTAGTGATATGCAAATTTTGGCATATATGTATGGATTTCTGGGAAGCAGATCCTTAACTTTTACCAGATCCTCAAATGGATATGTCACTCATACACACAATTTTAGAACAGAGTAATTACGGTTTCCCAGGTCTTGCTGAGCACAAAGGAGGTCTTAAAAACTTCTGTTAAGTAATCACGACGTCCTGTATTTGTAGGGTGCTTTTGTAGTTTGCAGAGTTTTTATATCCATTATCTCATTTGCGCCTTAGTAATCTTGTAAGTAAGAATCTTTAGGTGGTATTCCCATTTTGCAGATGAAGATGTTTTAAGGTCAGAAAAGCTAGTTATTTCTAGGTTTCCAATTTATGATACGGCAAGAACCCAGGGCTTTTTTCTGTTCCTCTCTTTAGTAGCTGATTTAATTCATAGCTGATCTTACAACAGAGCAAGAGAAATCCCTAGGGATCAAAAAACCAAAGAGAGAACTGTAAATTACAGGGGAAAAACAAGGATGGCTTTCTTGAGGGGACGTTGCTTGTCTCTGTAGTAAGTCTTGAGCTTTAACAGCCACTTGTGGGCAAGAAGCAAGGCCTTGTATTGAATTATCACACAAAATGCCGGGACTCTCAAACGACTGCTTTCTCAGCAAAAGAGCAAACACAGGAGGATGTTAAGGAAACATATACCTGTCACTAACTGAGATCCTTGGAAATGGAGGGCTGGCTCCCCTTCAGATCTCTTTAGGGATTGGCAGCTCACATGGATATGGAATTGAAATTTATGTGATCAGGGGAGTCTCAGAACCATCCATGTTAAGAAAGTAACATAACAAGAGGGCTCTAGAATCTTTAGTTCTGTGGTACCTAGATGAAGCAAATATAAAACCACTCTGGAAGCATATGCCCTCAACTCTGGTCACACAGGATTTCTACAGGTAAAGACTCAAGAGCTTTAAGCCCAGGGTTATAAATGATAGGAGGAAACTGTCTACAAATGAGTCAGTAAACACAACAAACAGCAGGATTTAGACTTTCAGGGACTTCGAGTGACATTCTCAAAGAGACTGTAAAATAATATTTAAAATAATTTAAAACATGAAGATTTAAAACTAAGAATATGATACTACAAAAAAGCAACAGGTAAATGTTTAAAAAACCCAAACAAATCTAGAAATTAAAAGTATAGTCATGACGTTGAAAACTCACTGGACAGATTAGACAGGTTAGGTACAACAGAAAAGAGTGTGAGAAACTTGAAAAGTTGGTCTGAGCAAGCTACCAGAATACAGCAGAGAGAGAATAAGATTGAAATAAAGAAGGGAGGTTCAGAGACATGGAGAATGGGATAAGAGAGAATAGAATGAGAAGATGATTTACATATGTCTTAATAGGAGTCTGAAAAATAAAGCTATGAAAAGGTCATGGCTGGGTATTTTCCAGAATTGGAAAACTTGACTTCATAGATTCAAGGAGCAAATGATCCATGTACATACCTTGAAGTAAAACTTGGAATATGAGTGGTAAAGAGACAGTCTTAGTTGAGCCAAAGCGTAACCATAATTTTCACTTCATACATAGACCAGGGCATTATGATAGCCTCTTTGGGGGAAGTAAGACTATAAAATGTCCCAATTTTCAGGGACTTCAGGATAAGGTAAATTAAAGAATACATAAGCAGTCAAGTCAGTAGTTCTCAATCCTAATACCTTTTTATAAAACATTTTTATATTCCTTTGTTTTACTGAAATGGATATCATAGATATTATCTACATTTACACATAATTTTTTTAATACTATATAATGCTTTAACCATAATGAAAAAGCTAAAAGGATAATAATTTACAACCAGGTGACATGTATTTCAATATTCAGCCAAATCACTACATTCTATATTATGAGAGGGCAGTAACCATAGTTGTAAAAGGGATAACATGCCAAAACAGGTTAGATTGACAAAGTGAAGAAAATGATTGTTAGATTTTCTCAGATGTGCTGGGTCTCATTTTTATAGGTATAGGGTCAAAATAATCTCTTTGTAGTGATAGACTGATAATAAAAAGTTACAGGAAGTATATCTGCATCCTGAAATTCTACAACATATCAAGGCATACATTCAGTCTTTAATGCTGTAAAAAGATTTTGAAGATCATATCCTCCGATAAACAACAAGAAATAGAGGATGGATTAGAGAGGGGAACAGTAATGCGAGAGGAAGATTAAAAACCAACAGATAACCCAAAATTAAGTGTAGGGTGTAAATTTTCATAGCATACATTTCTCATGTTGCAGATTATTGTTTCTTCCCAAACTGTCAGAAAATTAGAGTGGCTCTCCTAAATCTTTTTTAACATTTTGGACTTCTGCATAAGCTCCATTTGAAAGTAGGGAAAGCAGGAGGTGTGACTTATTTTTTTCTTCTTTTCAAAGTGCATTAAAAGCAACTAGATAATAGCTATGCTGCCTTATACTGGGCCTTGAAGATTTTAATGGTAAAAAAGCAGAGAATTATTCCAGATAATGGAACATTGCCAATAAAGATACCAAGGCAGGATAAATATTGGCCCACTTGGGTGATTTGCCATTTTTATTGATGCTCACCACATTCAACAGTGGGCAAAAGTTTATTTGCATATTAAGAAGGGTGTTCCTACTGGAGGTAGAATTGGAGGTGAACCATGAAAGGGTTATGTAGAATTTCAGCAGGTGAGGATTTTAGGCAGGATTTTAGACCATTGAAATGATAGACCACCCTTGGACACACAGGGATAGAAGGGTAGATTATTCAGGAAACAAGCAAAGAGCCATTTTTCAGTGTGTCCTATATATAAATGAAATAAAAGAAATACAGATGCTGTGGTTCAGTTGACCAATTTTTCGACTTTACAATATTGTGAAAGCAATACACATTCAGTAGAAACTGTATTTCAAATTTTGAATTTTGATATTTTCCCGGTCTGGCGATAGGCAGTACAATATTGTCTTCTGATGCTGGGCAACGACAGCAAGCCACAGCTTCAAGTCAGCCACATGAGCACGAGGGTAAACAGCTGGTACCCTTACAACCATTCTGTTTTTCACTTTCAGTACAGTATTCAATATATTACATGAGATTCTCAACACTTTATTATAAAATAGGCTTTATGTTACATGATTTTGCCCAACTGTAGGCTAATATAAGTGTTCTGAGCACATTTCGGGTAGGCTCGGCTAAGTATGATGTTTGTTAGATTAGGCATATTAAATGCATTTTCAAATTACGATGGGTTTATCAGGTGTAACCTTATAAATTGAGGAAGATCTATAGTAGCTAAAGTTTTGGAAGGTCTTAAAAGAAAGTCTGAAGATGTTATGTGTTTCATTTGGAACTGAGAGCCACATCTGGGGACCTGAAGAAAATGAGGTTTGTTAAAAGCCTATAACAATATTGATAGAAATGACAGCCTGAATTAGAATCTAGATAGAGAAAGAAAAGAATGAATTAGACATGCTTGACAATTTAAACAATACATGATTGCAAATAAAATTGAGTCTTTTTTTTATGGGAGTAGTGATTCCATCAATAAAAATATGGCTGGTTTTTATTTGTACAGGAAGCTGATAAATTAGAATTTTATATAAAGCAGAAACTAACACACCATTGTAAAGCAATTATACTCCAATAAAGATGTTTAAAAAGAAAAAGAATTTTAGGTGTCTGTAGGACATTGCTTTTTGAACATCTTGAGCTAAGTTGAATAGGAATAAGATGCGTAAAAGCTTTATGATTATTATTTGCCTAATAGTTTCTATACTAGCAATACATTTTTCTTACCACTTGAAAAGTCATGTTATAGCCCATCCCATTTATAAAGTGCTCCAGTACACACACTAACCTATTTTCTTTCTTACTGTCACTAGATTTTTATTACCTGTAAAAACATTTTGCTAACATAGTGTTTTTTGGTATTTCATATCTATTCCTTGTCTCCACAGCTGAAGTGAAAATTCTCAGGTTGAGGATTCTGTTGTATTCTCTGTGCCTTCCTTACTACAGCTAGCATGAGACAGGACAAGTAGAAGGGTTTAATGCATAAGTTGAAGAGCATAATAAACAGTTTAGAATAGGTCTGATTTAAATCTATTATAATTGTTTCTGCTTTGTAAAGTTTATTTTAAAGTTTATTTTATTAACAAAACATTTATTTCATTTATTCATAGACTATTTCATGTTAACTCTTTTAAGAAAACAATTTGAAATATGAACATTGATAATGAGTCTTAAAGAAAATGTTTTATAACTTAAGTTCAATATGGTCTTTATGGTTAATTTTTTAAAAATATATGTCTTCCTGAAATTTACACTGTAGTTTTTTAAAAAACTATGTAAAAGTTTTCATTATAATTAAATATTTTAATTATATATATTATATTACATTTTAAAATAAAAATCTATATTGTTTTTCAGATATATCATTGTGGTGGAGCATGATCTAAGTGTATTAGACTATCTCTCTGACTTCATCTGCTGTTTATATGGTGTACCAAGTGCTTATGGTGTTGTCACTATGCCTTTTAGTGTAAGAGAAGGTAACTTGAAAAACTTTTCACAATGCTGTATTCTCTTTCACTCTAATGCTTAGAAAATGTATTGCTGTTGATACTAAGTAGTTAAGTGTTGCTGTTATATTACTTATCCAAAACTCTGGCCTTAAGGAATTTAATCTCACAATAGAATATACATATATAAGGTTATATACATCAGTTGTTAAACATAACCTATGTCTTTTTGTAGAAGTTTTTGTTGTGGGTAAAAATGCTCTATCAATTTCACTATTTGTTTGCTACATTAAAAGTTTCTTTTATATTTTGGCCTCTGCAGCATCACTGTACTGCTTGTCATGTTCAGCTTTATCTTGACGGGCCAGTACCAGTAGGAAAACTCTTAAAATTGATTTAGGGCTCATCTTGTTTTCATGTTTCAAATTTATCTGTAATCTGTATCCTAAGTTTGTGAAACTAAGACTATACAAAAGTCTAATAAGATAGTTAAGTATATTATAGTCTAGTAAGTGACTAAAATTCTAATAAAATAGCTTAGTAAGTGTATTTTCACTTATTCCTTCTACTTTCAGGAAAGAGGGACTCTCTGGTCTCTTTTCCATGTCTCTTCCCTAAGCAAGTTAGGCAAAAGTAAAAACTAGCCTACCACTATGTGGCTCTTGAAACAGAATCAGTGCACTCTACCTCATACACCTTCCTTTTAATTTCTTTCTTAATTGCTTCCTCATTTCTATTTTTACTTTTTTACATTTCTTCTCTCCAGCTATGCCTTAAGCTGGCAATCTAGAACACCTAAAAGGACTACTTAGTCCATATCTTGAAAAAATACCATATTCTACAAGAATAAGTATTCATGTAGCCTTACAGCTCCCTAGGTTGAACAGGCTCTTTTTTTTTTTTTTTTTTTTTTAAAAAGCTGTCTCTTCAAAGAGATTGCTTTTGAGTTACCTAAGGAACTTTTGGAGAAAGAAATTATATTGCATCATACTCTGCATAAAAAGGCGGTGGTATCTTTTTTAATTTATAAAAAGTGTATAAATAGTTTAAGATGTGGGGAAGGAATTGCTCTCACGTCCCTATCTATACATTTGAGATAGGTAGGTATTTTAAGGGAAAATTTGTGAGATTTCCCAGTTTTCTTTCCAGTAGTCTTAAGAGATGATATCAGAAGCAATTAATGTTTTATTCTCCTCAGTTAGCAAGTATTTATTGAATGCCTACTCTGCCTAAAGTAGTTCTAGAATCGCATTGATGATAATGACATGGGTACCTGGCAGTCACTTTTCATAATTCCATTTATAGATGCCATGTCTAAAGCCTATGCCAAGAAGTAGTTCCTGGTGAGATTTTTAATGTACCCTATCTGTTAAAACAATTCAAGTAACAAACTGCACTTAATCTTTCTGCTTTCCTTTAATATACTGAAATTAACAAATTATATGTAAAAGCTCTTTATAAACTGTAAAGGAATTTTTGCTTGAACTCATTTTTAAATTGGCAAGAGAGACATTGCAGTATTAATGTATAAAGCTGACTTGTTAGTGTTTTTTCCACAGTCACTTCTCTGAGCTTTCATTTTCTTACCTGGTGAATTAGGCATGTGGACTAAATGGCCACTAAGTTTCCTTCAAGTTTATATTTTTATTTAATTTTTGGTTTTAATCTTTTTAACCCCACATTTGTAATTTTTAAATAGTTTAAGATATAAAAATGCTAATTTGGGCAGAATAAACATCTACTTATTCTGTCAATAAATATTTGTTGAACACCTGTGTTCTAGGCTGAAAAGGCCTAGATGTGGTTCTTAATTGCAGATGACATGAATAATATCCTTAGACTTTCTTTCAAGACCTTCTGAAACTTCACCTACTGTCCTTCTCTTATAAATAGTAAACACTTTAAAAACAGATCTTTTCACTGTTTCCCAAATAATCCACTTTTCCATTTCTGTGCACCTGCCATTGTGGTTCTTAACAACTTCAGTATGGAGGAATTTTCATGCACAGTATGTTAGTTTACTTTCAGTTATTAAAATCTGTTTAGATAATGGTGTTTTTGTACAGTGAAGCCAAAAAAAAAGGTTAACGAAATTAGTTTGTTATTATAAATTTCTTTCAAACCTGCGAAGTTAATCTGAAAACAAATGCAGTAAATCATAACTTGAACGTATGGTTATGTCTCCCATGAAAATGAATATTCGTAACTTAAATCATCTTTAAAAAATTATTGCTCAAACTATTTTAGTTTATTTTATGTCAATCTGAAAATATTCCATTTTACTTACTTGTCATTTTGTAGAGAAAAATTACAATTTTTTATTTTAAAATACAGAAGAAATGGCATCATAGGCTTTCACATGAAATCTGATGGAAAAAATCTTATAAAAATCAACGTAATAATGAAAAGTTATGCTTTGTGTATATAGGCATACATGAATTACTTAAACTTGGCATTAGGTACATGAAACACTTGTCACACTGCATGCTATAAATCCACAGAAATTTAAATCTATGCATAGATTGCTCACAAGAGAGCCTAGGGTTTTGGCTTTTATATGATCATTTATTTTTGTGGGAAAAGTTTAGGGTTTAAGTGATCTTTACTAATTTATTTCAATGACTTTCCAACAGGCATAAACATTTTTTTGGATGGCTACGTTCCAACAGAAAACTTGAGATTCAGAGATGCATCACTTGTTTTTAAAGTAGCTGAGACAGCAAATGAAGAAGAAGTTAAAAAGATGTGTATGTATAAATATCCTGGAATGAAGAAAAAGATGGGAGAGTTTGAGCTAGCAATTGTAGCTGGAGAGTTTACAGATTCTGAAATCATGGTGATGTTGGGTGAAAATGGTAAGTTTTCCTTATTTTGTGATATTCGGAAGTTTGTTCTGTTTATCCAGTAACTGACTGTTAATTACTCCGTGAAAAACTTTGACTCAGTTATAGGTCTGGGAGCTGGATTGAATTCCTACATTTCTCAGTGTAGTTCACATTTTGTGACAACATATGATTTAATCTGTCATTTAATCGAGTTCATATTTCTTATTTTGTTTTCATAACCTTCAGTGAGAATAAGATTTTTTTCTAAGCTGGTTTTTCTATGTATAAATTGATATGAATAGCACTTATTCATCTTAGAAACTGACTAGGAAGGAAAGGATAAATTGGTAGTTCTGAAGCAGTCTAGTTTAAAATGTTTTCCTTGCATTCCTCCACTTGGAACCTTTCTTAATTTAAATTTAGGCTAATCTAACTTTGTAAATAGTTGTATTACCAACACTTTTTAGTAATAGATTATCATCATAAATATAGTTATGAGATGAATTTGAGTGCCAAATATCTGGTATTGCTTTCATGATTTTTAGAAAAAGATTTGAATTGTGTACTTACAGCTTACAAAACTGTAGAAGAAAAAAATTTTATGAAGATTGTTGCAATGTATCAGTTTTTAGTTAACAGGAATTTTGAGCTTGGTTGCAATTAAATATTTCATGTAACTGGCCTTTATGATGATGGTATCAACCATAACAATTATTGTCCTGTCTTAACAATAAATTGTGTGCATTGATATTTTAGCTAAATAAGTCTTTCAAGAACTAACCCAAGACTTTATAGACCACCGTTTGTTAAAATGGCCATCATAAACTTTAAATAGTCTATATTCCTCCTAATTAGTTTAGAATGATACTTGAGAGATGAATCATGAAAGTTCAAGTATTTTTCTATATAACCTTCAGAATTCAGTAGTGTCAGTGTATTTGTTCAAAACTAATTTCTCAGTTAAAACCTGGTAGTACATTAGTGATTTATTGTAAATGTGAAGCATCTTTCAAGTCAATTTTTTGTTTGTTGTGTTGCCAGGTACTGGTAAAACGACGTTTATCAGAATGCTTGCTGGGAGACTTAAACCTGATGAAGGAGGTACTGTTGTAATATTGAGTCTTTTTACTCTGTTCCACATAGTAAACTTTAAAGATCTGGGCCGTTTTCAGTGTCTTATTTATTTGTATTACTTTGCAGGGGAAGTACCAGTTTTAAATGTCAGTTATAAGCCACAGAAAATCAGTCCCAAATCAACCGTGAGTTATTCTGTTACTTTGTTATTGGAGAAGAGTTTATATGTATATATACCTAGAGCATTAGTCTTATACTATATCAAAAATTTTCTCCAAATGAGTTTCTGTACAGGTGTAATAAGGTGGCTAAGGAAGATCTTAGGACTATACAGTTCTTTATTCATTTCCACTACTAGGAAGCTCTTTTAAAGTCTGTTTGGCATCTTTTTCCAAAATAAATCTTCAAAAACTTAATGTGTTTTGGTGCTGCAAATGACATCAAGAAAGTGAAAAGTTACCCACAGGACTGGAGAAATTACTTGCAAATCATATATTAATAAGATACTCGTATCCAGAATATATAAAGAACTCTTACAGCTCAATTTTTAAATGGGCAAAGGATTTGAATAGACATTTTTCCAAAGAAAATATACAGATAGCCAATAAACACATGAAAAGATGCACAGCATCCTTAGTCATTAGGGAAATGCAAATCAAAACCACATTGAGAGACCACATAACATCCATTAGAATGACTTAAAGCAGAAAGACAATAACAAGTATTGCTGAGGATGCAGAGAAATTAGAACCTTGTACGTTGCTGGTGGGAATGAAAAATGGTAGAGCCACTGTTATTCTGCCATAAAAAGAAATAAAACACATACATGTTACAATATGGATGAGCCTTAAAACATGAAATTAAGCTCCTTTGATTTCTGCAGGTGTTGTAATGAACTTATTAACTACAGTATCTATGCTCAGTACTCACTCATGTTGGGAATATTTGAGATGGCGTGGCTTACAATGAAAATTTTATCATTGATGCTTTCTATAAGCTTAGCTTTTAAGTTCTCAAACTCAGCCCTCTTCTCAAATAACAAGTTAAAAGACATCTTAAATTCATCCCTGTCATATTATCGTGCATTTTGTGTTAGCTGACAGATTGCCTAAGATTACTTGATACCCATATTGACCTTTAGAAGTATTCCTAGTCTCTAATGATTTCTTCCCTGAAACATTTATCATTTACTACTTTCAAATTTTAAGATTTTGGTTTTTTTTTTAACTTGGACATGGTGGGTTTTTAATTTTTAAAGTCTCAAAACATGTCATAGCTGATGGATAAGCATCAAAATACTATTGATATCTGCTGGTGGCAAATTGATACACTTCTGCTGTGTAGCTTAACTTTCTCAAGATTCATAATTAGAGTAGTTCTATACTGAAATAAAATTTCAATACTTTTCCATTAAATACTATACTTTTCCATTAAATAATTCCATTTTTCCATTAAATAAGGGAAGTGTTCGCCAGCTACTACATGAAAAGATCAGAGATGCTTACACTCATCCACAATTTGTAACTGATGTAATGAAGCCTCTGCAAATTGAAAACATCATCGATCAAGAGGTACTCTAAAATAATTTTTGTTGTTTTATCATTTTATTATTTTAAACTTTGGATGTATCTACATGGTTTACTGAACTTCTTTTGGAAATAGGTGCAAACATTATCTGGTGGTGAACTGCAGCGAGTAGCTTTAGCTCTTTGTTTGGGCAAACCTGCTGATGTCTATTTAATTGATGAACCATCTGCATATTTGGATTCTGAGCAAAGATTGATGGCTGCTCGAGTTGTCAAACGGTAATGTCCCACTCATAAAGAGTATTACCTGTGATCGTGTGTAGTGGCAGACAAAAATGCTTAATATAGTGTTTGAATATGATGATATAAAGCTTTTCAAAATCATGTGTTTTAGTTTCATACTCCATGCTAAGAAGACAGCCTTTGTTGTGGAACATGACTTCATCATGGCCACCTATCTAGCAGATCGAGTCATTGTTTTTGATGGTGTTCCATCTAAGAACACACTTGCAAACAGGTAAAACTATTTTCTAGACTAAGTTCCAACACTTAGAAACTTACTTTGTTTAGTTATTTATTTCAAGTTGGCTGGCTCTTTTTTTAATCTTCGTTGGAGTATAATTGCTTTACAATGTTGTGTTAGTTTCTGTTGTACAACAGTTTGTTGTACAACAAACTGAATCAGCTCTAAGTATACATATATCCCCTCCCTCTTGAGCCTCCCCCCCCGTCCTCCCTATCGCACCCCTCTAGGTCATCTTAAAGCATTGAACTGATCTCCCTGTGCTATGCAGCAGCTTCCCACTGGCCATCCATTTTACATTTGGTAGTGTATATATGTCAGTGCTACTCTCTCACTTCGTCCCAGCTTCCTTTTCCCCCCACTATGTCCTCAAGTCCATTCTCTACGTCTGTGTCTTTATTCCTGTCCTGCCACTAGGTTCATCATTAACGTTTTTTTAGATTCCATATATGTGCATTAGCATACGGTATGTGTTTTTCTCTTTGTGACTTCACTGTATGACAGACTCTAGGTCCATCCACCTCATTACAAATAACTCAGTTTTGTTCCTTTTTATGGCTGAGTAATATTCCATGATATATATGTGCCACATCTTCTTTATCCATTCATCTGTCTGTGGACATTTAGATTGCTTCCATATCCTGGCAGTTGTACCACAGTGTTCATTGCAGGAATATTTACATGAATCTTTTTGAATTATGGTTTTCTCAGGGTATATGCCCAGTAGTGGGATTGCTGGGTCATATGGTAGTACTATTTTTAGGTTTTTAAGGAACATCTATACTGTTCTCTGTAGTGGCTGCATCAATTTACAATCCCACCAACCGTGCAAGAGGATTCCCTTTTCTCCACACCCTCTCCAGAATTTATTGTTTGTAGATTTTTTGATGGTAGCCATTCTGACTGGTGTGAGGTGATCCCTCATTGTGGTCTTTATTTGCATTTCTCTAATAATTAGTGATGTTAAGCATCTTTTCATGTGTTTGTTGACAATCTGTATGTCTTCTTTGGAGAAATGTCTATTTAGGTCTTCTGCCCATTTTTGGATTGGGTTGGTTGTTTTTCTGATACTGAGCTACATGAGCTGCTTGTATATTTTGGAGATTAATCCTTGTCAGTTGCTTCGTTTGCAAATATTTTCTCCCATTCTGAGGGTTGTCTTTTTGTCTTGTTTATGGTTTCCTTTGCTGTGCAAAAGCTTTTAAGTTTCATTAGGTCCCATTTGTTTATTTTTGTTTTTATATCCATTTCTCTAGGAGGTGGGTCAAAAAGGACCTTGCTGTGATTTATGTCATGGAGTGTTCTTCGTATGCTTTCCTCTAAGTTTTATAGTGTCTGGCCTTACATTTAGGTCTTTAATCCGTTTTGAGTTTCTTTCTGTGTATGGTGTTAGGAAGTGTTGTAATTTCATTCTTTTACATGCAGCTGTCCAGTTTTCCCAGCTCCACTTATTGAAGAGGCTGCTTTTCTCCATCATATATTCTTGCCTCCTTTGTCAAAGATAAGGTGACCATATGTGTGTGGGTTTATCTCTGGGCTTTCTATCCTGTACCATTGATCTATATTTCTGTTTTTGTGCCAGTACCATAGTGTCTTGATTACTGTAGCTTTGTAGTATATATAGTCTGAAGTCAGGGAGCCTGATTCCTCCAGCTCCGTTTTTCTTTCTTGATTGCTTTGGCTACTCGGGGTCTTCTGTGTTTCCATCCAAATTGTGAAATTTTTTGTTCTAGTTCTGTGGAAAATGCCATTGGTAATTTGATGGGGATTGCATTGAATCTGTAGATTGCTTTGGATAGTGTAGTCATTTTCACAATGTTGATTCTTCCAATCCAAGAACATGGTATATCTCTCCATCTGTTTTGTATCTTTGATTGCTTTCATCAGTGTCTTGTACTTTTCTGCATACAGGTCTTTTGCCTGCTTAGGTAGGTTTATTCCTAGGTATTCTTTTTGTTGCGATGGTAAGTGGGAGTCTTTGCTTAATTTCTCTTTCTGATTTTTCATTGTTAGTGTACAGGAATGCAAGCGATTTCTGTGCATTAATTTTCTATCCTGCTGCTTTACCAAATTCATTGATTAGCTCTAGTAGTTTTCTGGTGGCATCTTTAAGATTTTCTATGTATAGTGTCACGTTACCTGCAAACAGTGACAGTTTTACTTCTTTTCCAATTTGGATTCCTTTTATTTCTTTTTCTTCTCTGATTGCTGTGGCTAAAACATCCAAAACTATGTTATGTTGAATAATAGTTGTGAGAGTGGGCACCCTTGTCTTGTTCCTGATCTTAGTGGAAATGGTTTCAGTTTTTTGCCATAGAGAATGATGTTTGCTGTGGGTTTGTCATATATGGCTTTTATTATGTTGAGGTAGGTTCCCTCTGTGCCCACTTTCTGGAGAGTTTTTATCATAAATGGGTGTTGAATTTTGTCAGAAGCTTTTTCTGCATCTATTGAGATGATCATATGGTTTTTATCCTTCAGTTTGTTAAGATGGTGTTTCACATTGATTGATTTGTATATATTGAAGAATCCTTGCATTCCTGAGATAAACCCCACTTGATCATGGTGTATGATCCTTTAGTGTGCTGTTGGATTCTGTTTGCTAGTATTTTGTTGAGGATTTTTGCATCTATGCTCATAAGTGATATTGGCCTGTAATTTTCTTCTTTTGTGACATCTTTGTCTGGTTTTGGTATCAGGGTGATGGTGACCTCATACAGTGAGTTTGAGAGTGTTGCCCCCTCTGCTATATTTTGGAAGAGTTTGAGAAGGAGAGGTGTCAGCTCTTCTCTTAAGTGTTTGATAGAATTCGCCTGTGAAGCCATGTGGTCCTGGGCTTTTGTTTGTTGGAGGATTTTTTGTTGTTGTTGTTGTGGTACGCGGGCATCTCACTGTTGTGGCCTCTCCCGTTGCGGAGCACAGGCGCGCCATGTGGGATCTTCCCGGACCAGGGCACAAACCCGTTTCCCCTGCATCAGCAGGTGGACTCTCAGCCACTGTGCCGCCAGGGAACCCCGCCGTTGGAGAATTTTTAATCACAGTTTCACTATCAGTACTTGTGATTGATCTGTTCATGTATTCTATTTCTTCCTGGTTCAGTCTTAGAAGGTTGTACTTTTCTAAGAATTTGTCCATTTCTTCCAGGTTGTCCATTTTATTGGCATATAGTTGCTTGTAATAGTGTCTCATGATCCTTTGTATTTCTGTGGTGTCAGTTGTTACTTCTCCTTTTTCACTTCTAATTCTGTTGACTTGAGTCTGCTCCCTTTTTTTCCTGATGAGTCTGGCTAATGGTTTATCAGTTTATCTTTTCAACGAACCAGCTTTTAGTTTTATTGCTCTTTGCTGTTGTTTCCTTCATTTCTTTTTCATTAATTTCTGATCTGATCTTGATGATTTCTTTACTTCTGCTAATTTTGGGTTTTTTTGTTCTTCTTTCTCTAATTGCTTTGGGTGTAAGGGCTAGCATTGTGGTCAGAAAAGATGCTTCATACGATTTCAGTTTTCTTAAATTTACCAAGGCTTGATTTGTGACCCAAGGTGTGGTCTATCCTGCAGAACATTCCGTGTGCACTTGAGAAGAAAGCATATTCCTTTGTTTTTGGATGGAATGACCTATAAATTTGAATTATGTTCATCTGGTCTAATGTGTCGTTTAAAGCTCATGTTTCCTTATTTATTTTGTTTGGATGATCTGTCCGTTGGTATAAGTGGGGTGTTAAAGTCCCTTACTATTATTGTGTTACTGTCAATTTCTCCTTGCATGGTTGTTAGCATTTGCCTTATGTATTGAGGTGTTCCTATGTTGGATGCATAAACATTTATAACTGTTATATCTTCTTCTACGATTGATCCTTTGATCACTATGTGGTGTCCCTCCCTATCTGTTGTAACAGTCTTTATTTATTTTCTTATTTTTTATTTTTAATTTTTTTTGCTGTACGCGGGCCTGTCACTGTTGTGGCCTCTCCCGTGGTGGAGCACAGGCTCTGGACGCGCAGGCTCAGCGGCCATGGCTCACGGGCCCAGCTGCTCCATGGCATGTGGGATCTTCCTGGACCGGGGCATGAACCCGTGTCCCCTGCATCAGCAGGTGGACTCTCAACCACTGCGCCACCAGGGAAGCCCCAACAGTCTTTATTTTAATGTCTATTTTAACTGATACGAGTATTGCTACTCCAGCTTTCTTTTGATTTACATTTGTATGTAATATCTTTTTTCCATCCCTTCACTTTCAGTCAGTATGTGTCCCTAGGTCTGAAGTGGGTCTCTTGTAGACAGCATATATGGGTCTTGTTTTGTATCCATTCAGCCAGGCTGTGTCATTTGGTTGGGGCATTTAATCCATTTACATTCAAAGTTATTATCGATATGTACATTCCTATGACCATTTTCTTAATTGTTCGGGCTTTTTTTTTTGTGGGTCTTTTTCTTCTTTTTTGTTTCCCGCTTAGAAAAGTTTCTTTAGCATTTGCTGCAAAGCTGGTTTCGTGGTGCTGAATTCTTTTAACTTTTGCTTGTCTGTAAAGCTTTTGACTTCTCTGTTCAATCTGAATGAGATCCTTGCTGGGTAGAATAATCTTGGTTGTAGGTTTTACTGTTTCATCACTTTAAGTATATCCTACCACTCCCTTCTGGCCTGTAGAGTTTCTGCTGAAAAATCAGCTCATAACCTTATGGGGATTCCTTTGTATGTTATTTTTTGTTTTTCCCTTGCTGCTTTTAATATTTTTTCTTTGAATTTAATTTTTGTTAGTTTGATCAATATGTGTCTTGGTGTGTTTCTCCTTGGATTTATCCTCTGTGGGACTCTGTGCTTCCTGGACTTGGGTAACTATTTCCTTTCCCATGTTAGGGAAGTTTTCAACTACAATCTCTCAGAATATTTTCTCAGACCCTTTTTCTTTTCTTCTTCTGGGACCCCTATAATTCAGATGTTGGTGCATTTAGTGTTGTCCTAGAGGTTTCTGAGATTGTCTTCCTTTCATTCTTTTTTCTTTACTCTGCTCCTCGGCAATTATTTCCACCATTTTGTCTTCCAGGTCACTTATCCATTTTCTGCCTCAGTTATTCTGCTATTGATTCCTTCTAGAGTGTTTTTAATTTCAGTTATTGTGTTGTTCATTACTGTTTGTTTGCTCCTTAGTTCTTCTAGGTCCTTTTTTAATGTTTCTTGTATTTTCTCTATTGTATGTCCAGCAGTTTGGATCATCTTTACTGTCGTTACTCTGAATTCTTTTTTAGGTAGTTTGCCTATTTCCTTTTCATTTATTTGGTCTTGTGGGTTTTTAGATGGCTCCTTTGCCTGTAAGATACTTCTGTGTCTTCTCGTTTTGTCTAATTTACAGTAGTTGAGGTCTCCTTTCCCTCGGCTGCAGGGTCGTAGTTCCTCTTGCTTCTGTTCTCTGCCCGGTGGTGGGGTTGGTCCAGTGTCTTGTGTAGGCTTCCTGATGGGAGGGACTGGTGCCTGCGTTCTGGTGGGTGAAGCTGAGTCTTTTCCCTCTGGTGAGTAGGGCCGTTTCAGGTGGTGTGCTTTGGGGTGTCTGTGACTTTAGCATGGCTTTAGGTAGTCTGTGTGCTGATGGGTGCATTTGTGTTCCTGTCTTGTTTGTTGTTTGGTGTGAGGCATCCAGCACTGGGAGCTGCTGGCAGTTGGGTGAATCCGGGTCTTGGATTCAGATAGAGGCCTCCATGAGCGCTCTCAGAGATTAATCTTCCCTGGGGCTGGGAATTCTCTACTGGTCCAGCATCCTGGACTCAGTGTTCCCACTCCAGAGCCTCAGGCCCGACTTCTGGTCGAGGGACCAACACCCTGCAAGTCGCTTGTCCTGGCAATAAAGGGGTTTAAAAAAAAAAAAGAAAAAAAAGTCTAACAAAACCCCAGACAAATGGTAAAAAGTAAAATCAAACAAATAGAAACAGAAACAAGGAAATGCTCACACACAAAAGAAACAAAAACAGAACCAAGTAAAGCAAATAGCAAGAGAACAACCAGACAAACAAAAGAACCCAAGAACAAAATCAACAATTAAGAAGAAAGCCGACAAAAACCCAAAATCAAAGCATAGTGCCAACTGAAGAATGAAGCAAAGAAACCAAACAAACTGACAAAAATGATATTAAAAAACCAAAGAAAAAGGGGAAAGAAGACAACAGAAAATCAGTGTAGAAACAGAAATATAAAAAATACAAAATAGAAAACATTAAAAAAAAAAAGACAAGCGAAACCCTGGAGAAATGGTAAAAACAAAATTAAACAAAAAAACCCAGAAACACACACACATGTAAAAGAAACAAAAACAGCCAAATAAAACAAAAAAAGCAAGAGAAAAACCAGACAAATAGAAGAATTCAAAAATGAAATCAAACAATTAGGATTAATACTAACAAAAACACATAACCTAAAAACAAAAGGAAAGCAGTGTGCCCACTGAATGATAAAGCAAGGAAACCGAACAAACCTATAAAAATGATTTAGAAAATAGTAAAATAAAAAGGGAAAAACATAGGACAACAGAAAAGCAAAGAAGAAATGGAAATATTAAAAAACATATATTGAAGAAAAAAATTCGGGACAGGAACACAGAACAACAGAAAAGCAAAGTAAAAATATAAATATATACCAAAAAAAGATAAAAATATGTTATAAAACACAGAGATCCCAAAAGACTAAATAAAAACCTAAAACAACAAAATAAGAAAAGAAAATAAAGCAAGCCAAAAACAAAATAAGAAGCTAGAACCAACAACAGAATGAATCAAAACATAATAAAATTAATAGTAATAATTGTTTCCCTGGGGTCTCCGCTGTCAGGGTCCTTGCACACACCGTGAGCCACAGCCCCCCTCCACCTCCCCAGGAGCCCCTCCTCTGTCTCTGGGCTGGTCTCTGGACCTTCTGTGGGTCTGGGGACCCCTCCAGCTCTGATGTGGCCCAGTTCCTGCGTGTGCTGCCCCCAAAGTCCACAGTTGCCAGAGCTGGACTGTTTTCATTTGTGGGAACACTCATTGGTCTATTCAGATGTTCCATAGACACAGGGTCTTCCTAGCTGATCGTGGGGATTTAATCTGCAGCTTGTGCTGCCAGTGGAAAGATTTTCCATCCTCTTCCTTAGTCGCCCCGTCCCTGGGGTTCAGCTTTGGTTTTATTCCCACCTCTACGTGTGGTCTGCCTGCAGGAGTCTGGTCCTGAGGCTGCCTTGGAGCTCTTGGGTCTGGCCCTATGAGGACCGGGTGCAGAGGTGGCATGACTGCTTGGATCACGGGAGCCCCAGTGGCACCAAATGCACAGGGGAGCCGGCGGCCACGGGTTCAAGAGATATGGCCCTAGTGAGGGCCTTTTCCAGCGCCCAGCATAAGGCACCTGAGAGCCAGCCCTGGCCAGGGTTTTTCCGACACCTGGCAGCAGGCACATGAGGGCCAGCTCTGAGGGGACTTTTTTATGTCTCAGCAGCCAGCACACAAGAGCCAACCCTGAGCGGGCTTCTTTTATTGTCTTTGGCAGGCAGCGACATGTGGGGAGAGAGAGGTTACAATAATGGCTCCTCCCCCTGCGTGGGACTCAGCAGTAGTGCCCTGCTTCCATGGCAGTGCAGTCTTCCTCCACAGGCATTCCCTGCGGTGGATTTCTTCCCTCCCGTCCCCTTGGTCCGTCTTCCCACAGCCAACAGCACTTCTTGCTCTGGGCCTGTTTTCCAATCCCCACACACCAGCTCCCAGCCCCCTTGCACACCTGTGAACACACGTCCGAGTCTGGGTCATGTAGGGCCACTGTATGGGCCATCTGTGTATTTCTTACTCTGTCCTGTCTGCTACAAATCAGCAGCTTCACCCTCTTCCAGCAGCCTCAGATGCTTCCCTTCTGTCCCAGTCAATTTCCCCATCATAGAAGAGGTTTCCCCAAATTCGGGAATCTCTCCTCTGCTTCAGTTCCCCCGCCCCAGGATGCAGTCCCATCCGGCTTCCTCTTCTCCTTCTCCCTTCTTTTTTTCCATCCTGCCCAGTTATGCAGGGATCTTTATACTCCTTTCCGGTGTCCAAGGTCTTCTGCTAGTTTTTGGCTGGTGTTCTGTGAGAATTGTTGCATCTATGGTTGTATTCCTGATGCATCCGTGGAGAGAGATCAACTCCACGTCCACCTACTCTCTGCCATCTTGAATCTCCCCAGAAAATTATTTTGAAATTTCCAGTCAACATATAGACATTAGTCATACTGTTTTCATTTTTAATAAGGAAAGAGATAACCAGAAATCCTAGAAATGATTTTGTAACTCCCAAGATTATTCATATTCGGTACTGGATGGCCCTGGGTAGAATAGCGTTTTTTAGACTATGGTAAACTCCTGACCCAGGGGAATAAGTATGTGGAGCTTTGGGCCCCTCACCTTTTCTTTCAGGTTCAGTTTTGTCTGTTTCATTATTTGGATGCATGATTTGCCCCATTTACACCACTAGTGGTAAAGCTCACTACACCCCAGATATCTGGTATTAATGTACAGCAGAGTTAAAAATGAATGATTTTACCTCCTCCGTCCCCTTTTTCTCTCATTTTTCCTTATTGGCTTGATTGAGAGTACTTGTAATATAAAGAACTTTCACACTAGTTTATGGGAAATTTTTTTTATGAGAAATTTTTTACACTTTTAGTGCTGAAACCTTATTAGGTTAAACTGTATGAAATTCCTGATACTCAGCCATTTGACCTGTAAAAACAGCAAGTTCATGTGATTCCAACATAATGTTTGCTGGTTTAGGGAGGAATGGATTTGCTATTTGAATAATTCATCCAAGGAATAGAAGTACTAAACTTCTTTTTTTTTTTCTATTTAAAATTTATGTATCAGTTACTGAAAATAACATAACTTCTTTGAGAGTTAGGGAAATTTCTTAGACTATATAAAGCTATGCAAATAGTGATCCTCCCTTTGTATTTACAAAATGCTTAAAATGTTCCACATGTATGATATGACTTAACATGATTTAAGAAGTAGTTTGGGTGAGAAAAGATGAATAAAGTATAGAAATTTTAAAAGGTGTTATTACTAAACACCATTATGTTGTACATATTGCTTTGTGCCTAATTTCTAACATAAATATTACCTTTTCTGTTAAATTCTCTTCTCCCCTAAATATCTTAGATTTGAAATTCTTCAATCAAATTATTTTTCTAAAGCAGTACTTCTCGCTGACTTTCTTTCCAGATCAGAAGCACTTTAAACTGTTTGTTTTGCATAAAAATATAGCCAAACAAACTACATAGTCCAAGCAAAGACATTTCTGAATATAGACTTTATAATGTACTGTGACTATACTGTTATCCAGATGACTTATGATTGGGGAATTAGAGGGAACAGTGATTCGTAATACTCTTCATCCTAAAAAAGTAATTAAACTGGGGGGGTGAAATTCAATCACAACTGATAGATTTTATTTTTCCCCTAGTCCTCAAACACTTTTGGCTGGCATGAATAAATTTTTGTCTCAGCTTGAAATTACATTCAGAAGAGATCCAAACAACTATAGGCCAAGAATAAACAAACTCAATTCAATTAAGGTATGTAGAAACATTACCTTAAATCATGGATAACTTCTCAGTGTAAATAATTGAAAAGCATGTTTTAAATTGAAGGCTGTCATTAAAATCATATGTCATTTCATTCTAAGATTCACGTTTTTCACATTTTAGTATCTGATGGCGTACTTCAGTCTGATAGGCAGCAATTGTGATGTAGCTGCCATTGCTGCATTGTCTGTTTGAGTTGCACCCACTGTTGTACTGCTTCTGTTGAGTTTGCCATTTAATGTCTTCAGAAAGATTACACTTGAAACAGAAGTTTTTACAAATACCTTAATCAGTATTTCTTACACATTTTCTTTTTGTGCACGCAGAAGAGCAATACATGATTAAAATGTATATTTTAAGAGTCTAAACAGACTTCTTCAATGAGCATTAAATCCTAAACAGTGAAAAAACATTTTGTCAGTTAAATTGTCAGTGGTTGTTTTTTCTTTGTAGTATGTAAAATAATTTTGCACCCTACACTTGATATATAGTCTGTGAAATGTGTGTTTTTTAGAAGACAAGTCATTTCTTCATCTCTCAAAAAAAGAAAAATGAATGCTAAAAAAGCATTTCTGTGTTTCTGGTATCCCTGCAGTGCCTCTTTAAAATGCTGCTTACATTTCATGGCCCTCTAGCCACCATCCTTAATACTTAGAAGCTTTAGAAGTATGTTACACATGCTGTCCTTTCATATTTGTACTCCTCTGGCTTTGCTACTAAAATGTGTCCTCTTAGAAGGCAGAGACATGGTGCACATCATGTATTCTTAAGCATCTAACATAATATCTGGGTGCCTTTAGCCTTCACTGTATATTTTGTTTATGAATGTTTACTCTCTGGCCAGGATAATGAAATGGCAAGTTTTAAATTAAATTTGAAGAGTTTTCTCAGTTTTGAAAAGCGTATTAAGCAGAAGAGAGGAACTAAATGTTAGAACACTTATGCACAGCTTAATTTCCCTAAGAATCTCTTCTGAAGCGTTACAAACACTTTGTGTTGTCGTTTTCTTGGGTAGAGACTTAGTTCAGTCCCCAGATACACTTCTCATTTTCTGTATATCCACTCATCCTAGACAGTCATACCTCAATCCTAATAAGGGAGCAAGCAGCTAGGCAAGTAGGTAGTTGGATCATTACTGGCCAGTCTGTAAACAGTGCTGGGAAAATTATTTTTATATACTTTCTGTGTAATAGGCAGTTCTGAAACTGGCAGTGTTACCTTTTTACCAGAAGCTTAAAGTTAAAATGATGAAAATGGAATTTAATAGTTTTTCTGGAAATAGTATTTTATATAACAAAATTTTATATGTTTAAGTATTTTATGTAATGGAATTTTGTGTGAGGTGTGCAGCAGAAAGGTTGTCCAGGCAGTAGGGATGGGTAGCAGAGATAGTAATCTTGCCTTTAAGTAGTGGAACCAGGCATATCCAGAAGCAGCCAGTGAGTGCAGAGGAGGTTGTATAGACACTTAGAAACACTGCTAAGTAATTCTGCAGGTGAAAGTCTACCCTACCCTTACATATAGGAGAATAGTGTTGATTTTTGTTGCTTCTCTATTTTATTTTTTAGGATGTAGAACAAAAGAAGAGTGGAAACTACTTTTTCTTGGATGATTAGAGTGAATCTGAGAATATCGATAAGCCATTTATTAAAAGAAACATTTACTGGGATTTTTGTCATATAAAACTTAGATCAGGTTTTATGTTCCACATGCTCTGGAGATTGAAGTATAATTTACTTACTGTAACATAAAGCCAGTTGTGTTTTAAATTGTAGTCTGAATATGGCAAATGCCACTTTTCTGTTCTTGATAAGGCCCTTTTTGTGCGTAACATTCTAAAATGAAGACATTTCAGGCTATACAAATTACCTCCAAGTTTTCATGATGTATGGGAAGATACTCAGTAGGTGTACAGGTACCAAATGCTGAGCAGTGTTGCCCCCTTTTAAAAATCTTGAAAAAGGTTTCTGTACTTACATGGTTTGCCAGGTATGCCACTATAATGAAACTGCCCTTATTTTAAAAGACGGTCAATGATGCCACTGATGAAATTTGATAAATAAACATCAGGATTATATGTTTTCAGTCTCTGCATTAAATTGTCAATGTGTTTAGACTTTCAAAGGAAGATTATCTGCCACAGAACACCACTGCTGGGAAAAGACTATTACCGACTTAAGCATTGTTGACAATGTTTTTGGTGCTTTTGAATATCTTCAGCAAAAAAATCATTTCAACACCCCCGCCCCCCAAAAATAAATCCTAACTTTACTCTGAATTAGATGTAGAATTTCATAAGATTCTATATTCTGTAATTATTCTCAAGGTAATGTCATTCTATAAACATACCTTTATGTAATCACTGATCAAGATTTTGGAAAAAGCATTTTAAAGAATATTTGTTTCCTTTAAAAATACAGTATAGGTTCAAAATCTTTAGAGTTGGTCCCTAAGCATCTGTGTATTTTTAAACTTCCAGAGATTTCTGATGGGCAGCCAAGGACTGTGAGCCACTTACCTAAAGGCAACATTAACGCAAAGCGGTCCCCAGATAGCAATACAGAGTATCCCTTGGTACCAGATATATTCATTTCCAGGTTTGGATATAAAGGATATTATCTATTTGACTTTTTTTTCTTAGTTTTGGATAGTGTGTAGCTGGAGTTCTAAAGACTTACCCAAATTTCTTGAACAGTGGGATACCTGTAGTGTAAAACCACTTTCAATTATACTTCTGCCTAATGCGCTGAGCTGGAACTAACTTATACTACAAGTGAGGAAAAGAGTTTAGGAAAATTAGAA
This sequence comes from Neophocaena asiaeorientalis asiaeorientalis, assembly GCF_003031525.2. Lineage (NCBI taxonomy): Eukaryota > Metazoa > Chordata > Mammalia > Artiodactyla > Phocoenidae > Neophocaena > Neophocaena asiaeorientalis. The sequence goes on along the minus strand of NW_020185337.1, from coordinate 3,615,201 downwards.
ATTATTGAACAAACTTTTAGAGCTTCTTGAAACAATAGAAGCCTTAATTAATATGCAAACAGTGGATACAAAGTATGGTTTAACTAAGCCCCATTAGGCCTTTTAAAAATATTGCTTTATCTGAGTAATCCATAAATACATGTCTGTTGTGAGATTTTCAAATATTACAGAAATATATGGAATAGAGTTATGATTTCCCTTTATTTTACCCTCCCAAATGTTACCAGTGTTTATGTTTAATAATATATATCCTTTCATGCTTTTTTTCTGTGCACTTAACTGTGAATATGTAAAGGGTTTGTTTTGTACATAAATGGAATTATACTAAAATAAGTATTGCCTATTTTTAAAGATAGGTTAAATTTGTGAATCATTATTTCAAATGTATTGAATAAAATAAGACAAACGCTGTTTTCATTTACTGATTCTGTATTATGTCCTTAAAATATTTGTATTATAAGAGCAGTTCTTTCTACTTACTGCTGATAAAATATGTATCAATTGTATTATTTTGCATGTAAATGAAAATTTTAAAACAGATTTACATGTTACTTAAAATTTTGTATAGTAGTAAAAAGGACTTAAAATTGTTAACACAAGGAAAAGGGTTTTTTTTATAAAATGTTACCAACTCAAATACATGAATGCAGATGTTAGCTTTTGAAAAGAATGAAACTGCTCAGTATATCCTGATTAGAAAAAATCTCTAAGCAAAAAAGCATGGTGCAACATAAATTATTATAATACACCACTGTTTATATGAAAATATACAAAATATTAAAATACACAAAAGGATACTCAAGAAAGTTAATGCTTTTGGGAAGGATAACTTGATCGTTAAGAATAGGGAATAAAGGAGACATATATTATACACCCATTACCTTTTGAATTTAAATTTTGTACATATAAATTGTTTATAGTCAACCTAGTGTGCAGCAGTCTTTACAAAAAGTATATCTGTGTAATTTAAGTTAACCTAATTTTACACCATAGCATCTTGAAGTCGTCCAGTGCTTTCTCTCTTGCTTACAGATTCAATGTGCAGTTTGGTGTCTGGCATTTGTTTGCCTACTGTATTGAAGGAATGAATCTACTTGCCATAGAGGTTCTGTGTTTCTGTAGAAAGAATGGATAACTACTTAGTTGGTTCTATAATTTCACTCATTCATTTAGGTACACATATGTCAAGCCCTCAACCCCAGTGCCTGGTGTATTGTGAGCACCACGTGGTTCAGAAGAGAAATAGTTCTGGGTGGGAGCTACATGGAGGAGGCAGCTCCCAGGGGAAGGAGCACCTGTAATGATAAGAGTGGTAAGAAAATCCATGTGAACCAGAACACAGGTCAGAGACCAGTCAGCATGCGCACTGAAGAGCTTAGTGAGAGGAAAGGGTAATACGGGCAGATCGTAGTGGATAGTTCCAGCTCCCAACCCTGCATGTGCCCAAGTCTGTCTGCCGTATCTACATGTTTTCAGCCAATGAGACTGGCAACCATGACCATCTGTCCCTTCTCGTGGAGCAGAGCATTAGTGTCGCTTCATGTCTGTGCCCTGTGGTTTCTGGTCTCCATTTTTGGCCCCTGATTTCTGAACATATAGAAAATTGCAAAGAACTAAGTTACACAGTAACAGGCACATCCCTAGATAGGCATAGCATTACTTTGTTTCTTACTCTACCCAAAGGCGTTTAATCCAAAACCAAGGTTTTCATTTAAAAGAAACTAGTGGACTTCCCTGGTGGCACAGTAGTTAAGAATCCACCTGACAACGCAGGGGACACGGATTGGAGCCCTGGTCCAGGAAGATCCCACGTGCCGCGGAGCAACTAATAAGCCCAAGCGCCACAACTACTGAGCCTGCACTCCTAGAGCCCGTGCTCCACAAGGGAAGCCACCGCAATGAGAAGCCCGTGCACCACACGCACAGTAGACCCTGCTCACCGCAACTAGAGAGAGCCTGCGCGCAGCAACGAACGCCCAACGTAGCCAAAGATAAATAAATTTATTTTTTAAAAATGAAACTAGCTTACAGAATTTTTTGAACTCGGAGGATCTAGAAAACTCTTGATGTTCATACCAACAACTGTAGCTTCACTATTCTGAGGAGTGCACGACTCACTTTTGGAAAAGCTTATAAATTTATGGTCCGTGAAGGGAAGTTGTGTTTACTTTCTCTTTTGCAGTTTATTTATATCCTCATATCATTCCCTAGACCTGCACTTGAGTCAACAAGTGAAAGTAAAACAAATATACTCAAAATGAAAAGCAGACCATTATCTGCTTTTCTCTGAAAACTTTTAGAGAAACCCGGCATGGGACACTTCTTGTGGCCCACTGGTCAGCCCGTCTCACCTTATCCATCCACATCGAGTGGCCAGTTCTGCAAGGGCTTCAGCCAGCATCAGCAGACATCTTGCTTGTTTTCTTCCCTATCAACTCCGTGGGAAGAGGTGCTGGCACTCAACATAGCTAACAGAGAAATGCTTCCCCCTTTTCCTCCTTCCTCTCTCCCTCTGATCCCTCCAAGGTTCTGTGATAGTTCACTCACCTTCTCAGGCAGCCCCAAACTGGCCTATAGGACTTGGGATACCCCTTCCCAGCTTGCTGCCCCTGCACCTAAGTCACCTGTGTCTCAAACCCTGTGCTGAACGAAGCCTTTGTTTCAGGCTCTGCTTCCTGAGAAAGCCACTCGGAGAAAGTCCAGAGTAGGTTAAATGAGTATTGACTAGCAATATTCTTAGGCGACTTGATTTAACGAAGAAGTACAGCCTTAAGAAACCTGGATTTTCAAAGTATTTAAGTATACTTGCTACCTCCGTTTTCAAATAAAACTTTCAGTGTTTTATTTAACTTAAAAAAACGGAGTCATTTATAAATTATTCTTATTCTACACATCCCCATTTCATTTACTGACTGCTGAGAAAAATGACAGGACTAGCTCTCAAACCACTCAGAACTAGGTTCAAATTCAAATTCTACCACTTACTAGTTGCGTGACCCCCGTTTTATTATATATGTAACGTAGGGAAAAGAACACTTACCTCACAGATGATAAACCCTGGGTGGTGTTTAATTGCGCACACACTAGATTTTCTGACTGGGTAAAAACCACGGCAAACAACTCTTCATCTTAGGAGTTCACTTAAACTCCTCTTAAGGTTTATATGCTCTATTACCCGGTTAAAGCCCTAGAACCAAAGAATCACAAGCAGAATCAAGAGACAAAATTTAATATATGCACACAGTTTTATATATAATGCAGCATCACACCATGTAGGGCATTTACTCTTATTTTATACATTCAGATATGTTTGAAACACTTCTTAAGGCTACAAAACAGAACATAGAAAAATAAACAGGAATATATTCAACACTTACAAAAAGTGATATGATAAAGAATATAAAGTACTATTTTCCTTTCAACACTTCAAAAGATGTATATATACTTTTTTTTTTACAAGTAACATCACAAATGATCACATCTTCACATGCTTTAAGTATTATTTGTACTCAGTGTAAGACTATTATCATTTTTCATACATACATTTTTTTTCTAGCTCTGTAACAATGCAATTTTTAATCCATTCAAGTAAATTCAACCCCAAAGTCGCTGTTTCCCAGCATTAAGACATGCACCCATCCCTCTTGTAGGATTTTTCTAAAATTTGTATTTCAGGGGAGGAAAAAACCTAAATTAGTGGGAGATCCCAATTAGTGGGAGAGTAAGTGGCTGCCACTAGTAGCAAAACCTTAGTTCTTTGAAACTGATACACTGGAACTGAGCCATTAAGACTGGAAACAACACAATAGCATTTAGACGTTAAATAGGAAGCAAAATACAGTAAACAGAAATAGTGTAGCCAAATATGCAAATATGTAGTCTCTTCAGCTACACTAAAATGGACCTTGCTTAGTACCCATAAGTGAAAGACTAAGGTAAAATAAATGAGGCATATATAAATATTGCTAGTTTCTAGGATGGCTGAATGGTTTCTAAACCAGAAATGGTTAGAAAGGAACTTTATTGCACCAAGTCAATCATAAGCAAGTTTGCAGTTCACAGGCATTATTCAACCTTGAGTCACAAAGGAAACACACTGCAAGAATATATACAGTCTGCATCAAATACGATAAAGTATCAGTAGGGAAAACCTACTCCTGCCAGGCCAAGGCAGGGTCTGAGCTTAGGTCAGCCATGAAAATGAACACACAGGTTACCAGGAAACAGGATGAGGACCACACAGATGCTAGCATCCTGCCACCAACAGGTATGTGGAGCAAGAATTGAAGATTTATCTGAGAGGAAATGAAGAAGAGAAATACAATGCTAAAAGGAAAGGGGCTGGAATCAAGTTTAGCAAAAGCAACTAAAATGAAAAGAACAGGTGAGCTTTGGTCATTCTAAACATGTGTTCTTCAAAATGTGTATCATGATAGAGTAAGTTCCATAATTTCCAACTCAAAATACAAATGATTCTCACTTCTAAGCTTTTGCTTTTCTCGGAAACATTTTATCTCATGTCAACATACCATACGACTCAGTTAAAACGAAGGAGGACAAAAGCTCGCTTGGCCCTAGTGTGACCTCAGCATAAGGCAAAACCCCTGGACTAATATATTGATAACAAGCCTAAAGGAAAAAAACAAAACTGACCTTCACGTAAAGACAGATAATTTTAAAACTAATAATCCAAAGTCAGTTCTTTTATTCTTATTCCAGAGGTCACTGAGTAAAGTACCAACTGCTAAAGTTCTCTTTCAGCACTGTTTCCATCATGTCCTGGAGGTAAGTATGGGAAACAGGAAGCAAATCGGCATTTCCTTCAGGAACTACAGAGTATTCTGTTACTCAACTGAGGTAAGACAGAGCGACAATGAAGAAATAAACAGTATTCTTTCCTATCCAATTTTTAAACATTTCGAGAAGAAACTGGGACGATCAAATCCCAGTCAATAAAACAAAGGAGACAGGAAATAGCGATTTCTTTTGGACTCCTGAGATCAAACTTACATTGAACTTTAAAATCTGGTCATTATATCTAATGTAATTTTCATTAAAATTATCAGGTAAGCTAATCCTACATATACAAGCATGAGCTGAAAGTGGAGGACCCTCTCATCTTCTCATTCCGTAACAACTGTTGATGTTAACTAAGAAAAAAATTGCTTAAGCAGTACCTTCCCCAGTTGTTCTAGCTTAGAAGGTGACAACAGAAATTCCTTTCAACAGGTTCTCTCAAGAATTTTTTTCTTTTCCACACAACCATCCCAGTCTTTACAAATTTTTACCTAGCACCATCATAATAAAATGTTATCTTTCAAAGTGCTCTCTAAAATCCTATGTTACAAAACATCTACACACTAATCAGTACTCAAATCAGCAGTTACAAAGACATTAGGTAATTAAAACAACGCAGAGGTAAATAACCATTATTACAGTACAGTGGAGATTCACTGAGCCTAGCTGGCATCCAAACATTCCCGGAGGTTATCAGAGAACCCAGAAAACTCATCTGCTTCAGTTTGTCAAATTCAAGTGAATTGTATTTGCTTTTAAAGTAATTGCTTTAAAAAAAAAAAAATCTACTTTTGGCTAGGTATATTACACATGGCATGCAAAGAGAAATTCCTACATTATTTGCATAGCACTCAAAACTTCCTGATCAAAGCAGAACATAAAAAAGGGTAGAACTTCACATTGGTATGTACAAATAAGAAATATAAGCTACAGTTATTTTTACATAGTAACACAGATGAATGAATACTGTGTTAATTCAGAGAATCCAATCTCCAAATGGGAACAGAGTGCAACATGCAAAGGGAAAGTCTAGTGAATACTCCAAGAGACTGGAAGGAAGCAGAATCAGAGACATGTTACCGAAGGGGTGACAAGCTATTAGATGCAAACAAATCCACTGTCTAGCAGCATCCTCTAGAAAAGAACTCAAAGTCACAATCATCCTTTTTTGTACAACAGTTCCAGCCGTGACAAATTGAACATGCAAATGTAAAGTGGTACACATAACTGAGTGTGGTGCAAAGGGAAAAATGAAACACAGTAACTCTATAGAAACCTGTCAAGCTAAAAATTTTTAACATTTCTTCTCACAAAATATTTAAATCTGTCAGTGCATTAGTGTTAAAGTGGCATTAAAAAACTTCTGCAGTTTTAACAGATGCAGATTATTTTCAAAATGCATAGCATCTACATTTCTTTCGAGTAGGCACCATGATATTTACACCAGTGCTAAGAATTCTTGGTGGAAACAGCCATTTCATTAGATTTCCTATTATTTCTTAAACATCTCTTCTTGTATGCAGTCTCAAGTTCAACAAATACTCACCAAAATTCAAAAATATACCCTATGAATATTAAAAGAACTATATACAACATTTCTAAGACACAGGTTAATAGGCTGCCTTATGTGTAATATTAAAGAGAAGACATTATTCAAGTTTGACAGATATTGAGATGAAAGGCCTTTGGGTTGGAAGCATTTCAAAAGACAACAGTGTTTTTTAGGCTAAGAACTGTTTGAGCCCAGTTTATGACTAAGGCATTGCATAATAAAATATACATTTCTATTTGGTGCAATGTTATGTTTTGGAATCTATAGTGTGTCAAATGATGTATTTTGTCACTTTAGTAAACACTATAAAGCACACATTTCCAACATGTGAAAATTAAACTTATATAAGGAAAAAAATCAAACACTAAATCTATAATGTTTTATATTAAGCTGTTTATAAAAAATACTTTAACAAACTTAATTCTTACTTTTTATGGGGGCAGTCACCCGATAAATAGACAGATTTTGAACGAAGAAAAATGGCAACACCAGGAATTCACCTGCCCCCTTAAACGCATATCCAAAATCTCTTGTCCAGAATGAGAGAGGGTAAAGGGGGAGGGGAGGAGAGAGTTCCAATTTGGGTTTTTATTTTAATGTTATTTTTTTCAGAGACTTCAGAAACATTCCACCTAAGAAAGGGCTTCTGCTCTAAAATGCCGCAGCAACACCATCAAGTGTGCTGTCCGCGATGGCCGTCTCCCAGCCCCGACCTCCTCCTATCCCCCCTGTAGGGCCGTCCTCTGGCATTCCGATGGTACTGATAACCTTCATCTCGGCTCCTGCTTGGCTGCCCTTTCCAGGACTCCTCCCCTCTCACATGAGGGTAGCCCCCCCTACCAGAATAGCCCCAATCACTTTTGTACTTCCTGCCTCCGTAAGTCTGATTATAGAACTGCTTGGATCGACCACTTCTCAGGATGTCAGACACCTCGCTTTCATCCTCTGAGCTCTCTTCTTTTGGTCTCGGCACCCTGTTGTCCACAGAGCTGGCCCCACTGACCGCGTCGGCAGCAGTCTTAGGATCTTTCACTTTTTCTGGTTTTTCTTTCAGACTCGGAATGGTCCTTTTAGGCTCAGGTTCAACAGGCACAGCTTCTCTCTCTCTGTTTAGGATCGGAGTGGGAAGACGAGCCTTTCCCTCTGCTACAGGAGGGACGGGAGCCAGTGCCAGCTCTGCCTTAGGTGTCTGGGATGACTGCTCCCCCTGGCCTCCGTGCTCGCTCACACTGGCTTCAGGGAGAGGATGGGTGTCTTCACCTCCAGCCTCGGGAAACTCGTCTGCTGCTGAAACCGAAGCGCATTCTTTAGAAAGATCCAGATTTTCCAGGGGCAGATCCAATTCTCCTTTCTCATCAGAGGGCAGGACAATATTCTGCCTCATTACTGGATTTTCTATGAATCCCTGAAAAGGGTACCCATACCAAACGTGAGGAAAGAAAGGAGGTGCGATGGGAACCGGGCCTAAGAATGGGTTCGGTCCAAAAGACGGCTGCGGGAACACGTTCTTGCCGCTCAGCGACTCTTCATACTCAGCGTGAAGAAGCTGCCCAGAGTTTTCGGATTCTAGGTCGGCCTGATAAGACAACTGTCCGTGACTTTCAGACACCTGAGACGGAGGGATAACCAGGGTTGAAGAAAACGTCGGCGGTCCAATCTCTGCCTGTGGCATCTGACCGTTAACACTGGCCTCAGGCTGCACGGGGAAGTGCGCGTCCGGGCAGGCACAGTCACTTTCATTCTGAGCAGATGGAGCTTCTTGGAACCAAGGGTTTTGAGGGTACACGGGGACAGGGACCTTTGGGTACATCCTGCAGGCTGCCAGGTAGGCCTGGTGCAGAGGGTACAGGTAAGAATGCGGGGCCCACATAGGGCAACTATATGCCTACAAGAGACAAAGAAAACCAGTAAGATAAACAATACGGGGGGCGGGGAGAAGTTCAGAGTGGGCTCAAGACAAGTTTCTCATGCCTGCAAAGACCATAAACTGCAGTCCAAATACTAGATCACTCTGATACACAACATGCAAAGGAATTACAAAATTAAGTCACGGCTATGAGACTCCATTCCTTGCTCCTACCCTGAAACCAACTCCAAGTCCCGCTACAGAGGTTTGAAAGGAGACAAGAGTCATGAAGCCACCTACAGATTATCATGATCATTAATTCCATCCTTTAGATCTAACTGCACAGAAGTAATCTGGGGTGATACAGATCTCAGAAACCACCACCATCAATCAAGCACTTGAGCCTCCAACTTCCGGTCTCTCGATTACTGGCTGTTTAGCTTGACCTGCATTCATTCATGTTCTGGCTCTACCACTAACTCAGTGTGTGACCCCGTGCCAACTAGTTATCTAGTCTAGACGTGTTCTACCATGAAAACGCTGGTACAGAAGTAGGTGACCCCCAACATTTGGACTCCACAGTCAGAGGAGGTCCCAGAGCAATCCAACTGCAAGGATTAAAGTCAGACCTCTAGTCAGATAAGGATAAATACCGAAAATGAAGCACTCCAAATCCCTCCCCTGCAAGAGGTTCAGCTAAACACCAAAACACGACGAAAAATTTACCAGACAACTGGCTAATTAACCAATCAGCTACAGTCAACATTAACTAGATAAATATAAACTACGCAGGAATGCAGCAGATGGAGAAATTAATCAAGTCTCCTTTTATGAACTGGTCCATAGGCCACACACAGAGTAGGGCACTTCATTTCATGTATTAACAGTCTAGAACCCACAGAAACGAATCCAAGACAGCAGACAACACCGCACTGACGAGAACAGAGTTCTCCAGCCCTTTCTAAGACAAGCCATCTCCAGGCTGATCACCTCCCACAGGAAGCTGTGCTCTGCTAGTGAGCTCCACCTTCCACGGGTGGCCTCCTCTCAGCCTTTCAAGCAACTGAGTCAGACAGAAGAAGAGCATCCTCCCCGTTCCATAAATGAAGACAGCCAGGCTCAGACACCCTCAATGACTTACTTGCCCAGGGCCATACAGATAAGAAGTGCAGAAGCAGAATTTCAAACCCAGCCCTTTCACCTAATTCCTCACAGGAGCACTTCCACTAGGCTGTTTCCCGAATATACTCACAGGGTTAAACCACTGCCAATTAAAAGAAAAAGCAAGCAAATACTGGAGCTGCAATCACCACCAAAAACAAACTATATGGTACTGAAAATGTTACTTCTTAAAATAATGAGATTTAGTAAACCTTAGGTTATTGACCAACAGGATAAGAGTTAAGATTATTTAAATGGTAATAATTTAAAACAGTATTAACTTAAAAAATAACTTCAAAATGATAAAATGTAAATACCTTTACACCAAGATTGAAGAAGAATCGAAGAATGTTCTTATCTGAAAATAAGTAACATAATCACTCACTAAAATGATACATTCACAAAAAGTTTTTGTTCATTACCCTCAAAGGATATATAGTTCTAAGGACAATTTTGCCTACTTGAATTGTTTTTCTCTAGCCTGTGATATAAAACATATATTAAAAATTGTAATATAACCAAAACCAGACTCTGTTACTGCCGGGTAATTCCAGATTCAACATGCTTTATCTAGTCTAACAGCCGTGCCCCGAAATGGCTTAAATTGAGATTTTTATGGCTAAACTTAAATCTGTGCAAAGAAAACTCAGGTGCTCACTGCCTTTCTTTTCCAAATTCTCTGTGGGGTTTGAAATATTATGAAATAAAAAAGTTGGGGGTAAGAGTAAAAATCAACATAAGCCTAAATCATGAACAAGACTAGCAGGATAATACTAGCTCAGGTATTCATTTGACATTAGCCGGTTACCCACAGACACAAACATCAAACCACTGACTAATAAAATTATCCACAAAAATCCAAGTAAAGAGCACAGAGAGTCACCACATTACTCCTTCAGTTTTTCAAATAGGAAATTTGCAAACTAAACTCTTAAAAAAAAAAAATCACGAATTTAAAAAGAATTCCTTAAAAAATATATACTATTGCAGGCAGTACTATAATGACAGCTATTATGTTTTCTATTCATTCTCCTCTACATTTTTTTCATGGATGAAGTAATATGCGTAGTTCCAAACACCAAACCACTGATGTGAAAACTCAGTACTGTTTATAGTTATCTGGTTAGTTAACACTATTAAGATTTAATTCAAAATGGTTTCAGACTGTTTTTGAAAAAATGACAGGGGCAGGGGAGTACGGGGAGGGGCCGCTGCTATAAATAATAGTTTATATATTACTAAACATGTAAAAACACCAATCAAACAGGAGCTGAAACAGGAGTGATGAGTGACTAACAGCTGAACCTCTGCTGTCCTCCCCAAGCAAGTCCTTTGGCTTACTCAGCAACATGACCTCTGTCCTCTACATTTCTCACTGAACCTGTATCAGTACTTGATAAATAAAATCAATTTGAACTCAGAGAAGGAGCTCACCTTTAGGCAGGTCCTCCCCAGTGTGACACAGTGAATAAGGTGGTGCAATGGCTCGATCTCCCTTTTCGTTACAAGGAAACCCAGGATACAGTGGGTCTTGGTAAAGGCTCAGTGTCTGAGGCAAAGGCATCAAGGGCTGGTTAACGGCCTGTATTGACACAGGAACTGGAGAGGGTGTTAAATGAGCCTGGGACACAGCAGAATCAGGTCCAGTGGTCAGAGTCTGTGTCACTGACAAAACAGGAATTTGAGCAGGGACACCTACAAAAGAAAGGGAAAGGAATCAAAAGCTATAAAGAGGTAAAAATAATTCTCTACAAATGTAAGTTTACATTAAGCTAAAAGGTGAAGAACGCTATAAAATTGTATAGCTAGTAAAACGGTGTGTGTTCAAGCAATCTAAAGAAGTACTAGTGTCAACCAAACACGCTCCTGGACACAAAGGAGGAAATAAGCGCCCAGAAAACAAGCTTTGAGTCAGTATCTTCTAATAACAGCTCTTATGAACAAGACACGGAGCCTGGCAGAGAGCTGGCCCACAGGGGTGAAAACCGTGCTGCCAGCACTGGGCAGCCAGAGCTCACACACCTGCTGCCGAGACTGTGAGGGCACACCTCAAATGAGCACCACACGAAGCTGGAAGCAGGGCAGTGCTCTGGGAGGCTCCACACACCTAACCCTGCTCGGAGGTCAAGCCCACACTCAAGAATTTCAAGACTTGGAAGGCTTTTGCTGGTTGATTCACTGAACTTTTTAAATTTTTATCTAACCTGTTGGTCCAAAAGTTGTAGGTTCACTTGGCCAGGCTGGCACAGTGGCTGGTAAAGAAGGCACGGCAGGAGTTAGATGTACCTCTGGAGACACCAGAAGGGGAGCTGGACTGGACAGACACACATGTTCTGCTGGCTTCTTCAAGGAGCGGGGGTGGAAAAAGACAAGAGTTCATTTTGCTTAACTCTAATTCAACCACCACAGGTACCTTGAGTAGCCTGCCTTTTACACACCTGTGGTTTCTACATAAATGGTCTTTCTCTGGTCTTAGAAAAGAAAAAAACACAGTAGCTAAAAATTCCAAACTAACAAATGTGATCCTAACCAGTGACTGCCCACCAAAAGTCACAGAAGTCACTGGCAGGGTTAGAAACAAACTACAAAGCAACTTGAACACAAGGCTTTTAAGGCAAGAAAGCAAAATCACTGAAATCACCCTGAAATTCATGAGCTTAGAAGCTCCTCACACAAAGACTTAGCATAAAACCGTACGCTTTCTACCTGACATGAAGGATGTTAACTGAAAGGCGAAGGATAAGAACCTTCTCTCCTCCTGTATTAGATCAAGAACCAAAATAATCTGCTAGAACTCAGGTTCCTTCATCATTAAATCTGTAAATCGGTGGTACTGCACTTCAGATGTGTATTTTTCTAATCTCTTCAATCATTACATTGCCTCCCTTCTATGAAATAACTGTTAAGCATGCAGAGAGGTCTAACTCTTCTTTAAAGTTTTGAAGTAAAACAGAAATTCATAATTTCCCTTCAAAAATCTCATTTGCAAAAGCCAACTCACCACAAAGGCAACACAAGGTGTCAGATACAAACTTACTCAAAATCAATTCAGAAGAATGGCTTCTATGTCCAGACAATGGTGATTATAAAAATAACATCCCATTAAAACTTGAGAACATTCTAGACTAACCAAGAACAGAATGAGAGAAAAATCATAATTGTATTCCAAATTATGATACTAGATAGAGTAAATTCTCCCATTTCCTGTATTTTCTGTTTTTTAATGATGACAGTAAGAGTTAAGAAACCCAGGGAATGGAGCATTCAATGTCAAACGCTACAATGTACTTACTTGTTCTGTAGGAGGTGGGCACTCTAATTTCTTTGACGGTGATGTAATTCTTGAACATTTATCATTGCTAATATTCTTTGGAAGCACAAAAAAAAAAAAAAAAATACTTTCGCATTTCAAAGACCCACATTCTGGGGTAACCATGGCTGCCTTTACAGCTCACCCTACCCGCACCTGCCTGCACCCTCTGACGACCAGCTACTCTTTTCCATTGTACCTGGGCTCCAACAGGTGGGGGATTTTGCCTCCATATCTTCATCACACAGACTACTGGGCAGTTTTTATCGGGAGCATGGTTTCAAAACAGCACTTTTCCCATAAAAATCTCAATCTGCTATAGAGTAATGGAAAGTAAAAGCTAAGCTATGTTCCACCAATTCAGATAGGTCATCATAAGGTATCCTTGAAGAAATGGTTATAATTTGTGAGTGAATTCTCCTCAAGCACTGTAATTTTTTCTCAATTTTCTTCTGCTTTTCTACTTCCCTAACACTTGTTATAAAATGATGAAATCATCTCCATCTCCCTCTACACTATCACAATGTTAAGGAAAAAGAAAGAGACGCAATTAGTATTTAAAACGTTTACCTCCAGTGTGCCTGGCTCCGGCTTTTTATCCAAGGGAATATGTCCATGGACAGAGTCTATAACCGATCAGGATAAAAAAGACGGCATCATTCACTAGTTAGGTGTGAAGACACAGCAGTAAAACGTGAAGACAGAGAAAGCCAAAAGTACCTTTTGAACCATGTTTGGTCAGTGGATAATAGAGTTTTCAGAATAACACAATGTGCTTTATTTAGCTTGAGACAATGCTTCTCTACAACAGTGAGACGTGACAGTACATTGCTTAATCATTTAAAAAGAAAGTTCTTTTCCCCATGTCTGACTTTAAGCCAGAAACAGATCTCTTGCATCTGCTTTCAAATGATGAAATAACATACCTTTATCTTTTCTTTCTTCGGTGTCCATTCTCCGCCTGCTTCCTTTTCTATCGCTTCCATGTGATGATTTTCTCTGGACGCCTGGGTTGCTACTCTGAGAAGCTGACTGGCTGACTGATGAGCTCTTAAAATAAACAAAACCCAACACTTTGGGTTAAAGATTTACTCACAAATATATGAACAAAATCTTTTAATTAACCTTACTCTTCATACATCTAACTAAAACTCTCAAAATTCATAGCCCTGGGCTTCCCTGGTGGCGCAGTGGTTCAGAGTCTGCCTGCCGATGCAGGGGACATGGGTTCGTACCCCGGTCCAGGAAGATCCCACATGCCACGGAGCGGCTGGGCCTGTGAGCCATGGCCGCTGAGCCTGCGCGTCCGGAGCCTGTGCTCCGCAACGGGAGAGGCCACAACAGTGAGAGGCCCGCGTACCGCCAAAAAAAAAAAAAAAAATTCATAGCCCTATCTATATTTCCCAAGCTACAAAAAAATAGGACCTAGGGTTCATATTATATACTCTATAGTAATCGGCTTACTAATAAGGCAATCAGACGCTTGGCCTAAATTAGTATGAAGACTTCTTCGTATGCCCATGTTTCAGGAAGCCACCCTGACCAAACCTTTACTTTGCAACTTACACTTCCATTCTCTGCACAAAAGCCTTCAAAAGCAGCCATAGCTCAGCCACAGCCCTTGGTGGGGGAAAAACACCCAAGTGCAAACGGGCAGATACAGTTCACTAGGACGCTTACCACTGACATGCTACTGACTGTCAACAAATCAACCAAGCTCCACGTGAGCTCCAACTTCTAACTGGTGAAACACGGGGACAGGAATAAGTCTGGCTCCTCAGCTAAATCACCACTGAAGGTCTCTCCTCTTCTAGCATCTGTGAGTAAATGCTGCACACGGCTGAGAAGACAACCTCAGCCCTCTGTGGCAGGCGTTTTTCTACAAGACAAACCTGAGTCGCTATCAAGTCCAAGACAGGATCAAATGCCTATTTAAAGACAATGAGTGTGAAGACTCCATTTTAACATCAAAAAATTTCACAATCTATTCCCACATTACAGTAGCTGTTTCTCCCCATTCACTAACTGAAAAAAGGACAAAAAGCTGTGAGTAGAAGCTTAAATGATTTGTAGTTTTATTTTCTAAATATTATGGAAAAATAATATATCACAGAGATAAATATACTGAGACTAAAGACCATGCCTAATTCACATGTGAGTTTGGGCACTTCTTCCAGTAATTCCTAAACTCCAGTCCCTGTGCCAGACTGAACTATGTATATACTTGTTCCAGGTCAGCTGTTTTCAACTGAGCATCTCACACCTCTGAAGGATCCCATGGAGGCCAGAGTACAAAAAATTGAGTGTGTGTGGCTCTAATGCTTTATACTGGTATAAATATATATACCTATATACATATTATACATATTGAGATATATATATATATACACGTGACAATATATGTATCATATATATGATACATACATTGGGTAGCATCCTGTAACATTCCATTTTGTTTGTTTAACCCACTGTTAAGAAAGTGTTCCAACCATCACTCTCCATCACAGGTCATTTGGTGTCACTTACTGATATTTCAGACCATAGGCACAGGGCGCCCAGTGCCCCCAAACTCAAGTAGCTAACCCTTGCCCTGTGCTGCCAATGACCCCTCCTCACACAGCATTTACTTCACACTACACAAGAACTTTTCCCTTCCGACTCCCCCCAAAAGAAGTAAGAAACTTAAAGGTAGGGAACACTCGTCTCATCAGAGAAGCATCCATCACAGCCCAGCGTCTGACACAGGGAGCAAGGGCAAAGCCACAGGGCTGCATGTACTACCACCTCCAACAGTGACCACTGTGAACAACAGCTCTTATTTATATGTACTAGGTTAATCTTGTCCTGGTATGTTTAATAAGGGACACTGAAAAGAGTTTTCCGGTTTTACAGATATATCTCGTTAACTGAATCATGAACCTCTACTGCTTAGGGAAAGTTACTGGTTTTGTCTAGCAAAAACAAACGAGTTTTGGTTCAAAAGAAAATACTAGGGCTCCCCTGGTGGCGCAGTGGTTAAGAATCTGCCTGCCAATGCAGGGGACAAGGGTTCAAGCCCTGGGCCAGGAAGATTCCCATGTGCCGCAGAGCAACTAAGCTCACGAGCCACAACTACTGAAGCCTGCGTGCCTAGAGCCTGTGCTCTGCAACAAGAGAAGCCATACAATGAGAAGCCCGTGCAACGGGCTAGTGCAACGAAGAGTAGCCCCTGCTCGCCGCAACTAGAGAAAGCCCACGTGCAGCAACAAAGACCCAACGCAGCCAAAAATAAAATAAATTTTTTGAAAAAAAGAAAATACTAAACTTAAAGTGAGATAACCAATTTATTACTTGCCTCAACTCTGCCACCAACTAGAAATATCTTTAGACCTCACCTTACTCATGAAGATGAAAAGGAGGGGTAGCTGCATAATCACCAAGGTATCTTTCAGTTTAAAAACTATTAGTCTACCATTTAAAACTATGGCTTAATACGAAAACTATATTAAGAAAGACTTCTGAAGGATAACTTCTAAAATCCCTTTTTATATACATACGGAAAGGGCTGGGAAGGCCTGTTCATCCCTGTTCTGAATCTCATAGAGTAAACGAGATTCTTCTATAGCTTGCTTCTCTCTGCGCTCTTCCGGAGAGAGGCCAAAATAGTTAGAGTCTCGAGTCGTGGCGTCAAAATCCTCAGCTCTCTCACGATCAGGTTTCCTGTCAAATAAAACATTCTTGTCATGAAAAAAAAAAAAAGACAAAATGTACTGAGTACCTAAAATAATATAAATCAACGCTTTGAGCAATTCGAATATTTGACCAGTTTAGCTACACTGTGAGATTACAGAACTTTTAGCTGCCTGATTAATAAATGTTTAGGAAACGGAAGCCCCTGGAGCATTAGGCTACATTTCAGAGTCAAGAAGACAACCTTAAAATAGGGTGGAAAGAAAAGAAAAATGTAACTCACTTCCAAGTGATACAGAAAGGCATAAATGTAAGCACTGTGTATTTTCTTTACGCCATATTCCAATACTTTCATAAGAATTCTCTTTCGAAGGAAAGGGAAGGTTACTAGTTTAGGCCTCAAAAGCACTCTGATTTTCTGTTTTAAGTAAAGGACAACGTTCAAAAACACACCACGACCATCTTCCTGCTTTTTAATGACACTACCAAGGGAGGATGAAAGGTGAAAAGAAGAAAAAAAATGCACCAGGCTAGATACTAACTACAGATAAGACTGCTGTCATTTCAATAACTTTGGTCAAAGGAGACAAAAAAATTCATGAATAGAGTCTAGTAGCCTATAACATAACCCTAACATTTTTATATGAATTAAAATTATTATAGGCAATATGAATACTATTTCTACACTCTGTCTAATAGTTCCACAACAGTGGGAAATGAAAACCCAAAGCCACCAGGGAAAATACACTGAAGAGATGCAGCTCCCTAGAAAGAGTGGGAAGGACACAACTGATACCATCTGATTCTCCTACCTCTGAAATCAAGAACAGCCATTTCATGTCCTCAGTCCCACTTAAAATCACACCCTAATTCCAATGGGGCACATGTCAACCCCCGAGTATTAGGGAAAAAAACAGGGGAGCAAACCTGGACCCTCAATCTTAGACCAGTCCTTCTCAAACCCCAGTGGTCAGACTCCCAAGATGACTCAGCTAGTGCCAGGAGTCTCCAGAAAGTCAATACTCCCTAACCTCTGCGCCCCATCACCCGAAGCCCACGTCTCACCCTCGCGCACCACAGAGAACCTTCCTATCCTGAGCCTAGCGGGAGGGGAAATATTCAGCGTGGACACGTCTATCATTTTCGGCACCTGCGTAATGAAAGCATACGTGGCAGTCCTGCTTGGTTTTTGTTACACTTTGTTTTGTTTTCTCCAAAGGAAGAGACAATATCAATGAGAAAGAAATTTAAAAAGCGAGAGGTCATGAAGGTCTCGTGCCCAACATCACTGCTCTTTTTATTCTATAATGAGAATTCCAAACCAATGTGTGAAATATTAGAAATGAAGTCAAGATAAATTCTAATGGACTTAAATCCACTGGAGTGTTAGCTATAAAATCCTAAATTTTGATTAGAATTTTTTAGAATCTTACTTTTAATATTCAACCATCAGCACTCTCTAAATTTAACACACTAGTAAAATTCATTCTCACTCCCACAGGCTAGAGGGCTTACTAACTGCAAGTGCAACTACGTTCGCACATGATCAATCGCAGTGCCAAAATTCTCCAAAGCTTTATGTCTATGTACTCTCCACTGCCTTCTGCCATCACGTGTTTTATACAGCAAGTAACAGGTAGCTAACACATAAACAAGAAGAGGACCACGTCTGCCTTGATCATTCTAATTCCTAACAGACTGGACAAAACACTAGAAACACACTGGATAAAAATTCAGTTTGTGGTAAACAAAAGTGTATTTAAATCAGTCATTTGGTAGTCTGTGTACGTTCTTTTTTTAAAACTTTAAGACATTAAAGCGTATCCTCTGTTCAAGAGAAAAAAAGGCTCTTCTAGTCCACTAAAAAATGAGAATTTTATTAAAAAGAAAAATCTCATTTCTGCCCACGACCTTCCTATACTGACTTCACATTTTTAGGTTTCCAAAGCTAATATTCAAAGTAAGTTAGTCCTCTTAGGTACTTTGCCTGTACTGGGTAAGATACCACCAGATGCTAGTGGAGTCTGGTCAATGTCCACACATCAGACTTCAGCCACAACTAGGTGATTCAGTGACATAAGTGCTATCTGTTGGGGGAGGCGAACCCACCGTGGGCCCCGAATGCCCCTGCACACTGTTGCCGGGTGTGCCAAGAACACGCGGCCCTGATTACTCTGTACCCAGGCCATTTCTCAGGGTTGTGTTATCTAGTGACCACCCTTGAGGGATGAGGGAATTCTTTCTTATGATTGATTTTTAATCATCTGTTCTCATTAGAACTTTTGGATAACTGGATTATGAATACATATGTACTTTTTACACACATATAAGCATCCCTTCAAGGATACACAAGAATCTGTTAACACTGGATGCCTCTGCAGAGGAAGCTAGACAACTGGGACAACAGGGATAGGAAGGAGAATTATCAGAACAAACTTTTCAGTGTTTTGGATTTTGAACAATATCAATTAATTTGCTATCCTGAACAGCTGGCTCAATTAAAAAAACCGTAATGGATGTGAAGTACTGGTATTTGTTATGGATTGAATTGCATCTCCCAAAAAAGATACGTTCAAGTCCTAACCCCTCGTATCTGTGCATGTGACTTTATAAATAGGGTCTCTGCAGAAGTAATGCCATTAAGATGAGATCATAGCAGAGTAGGGTGGGCCCTAAACCCACTATAACTGGTTCCTTACTAGAAGAGACACAGACACCCAGGGAGGAGAACACGTGACGATGCAGGCAGAGACTGGAGCGATACATCTACAAGCCAAGGAACGCGAAGGACTGTGGACAACACCAGAAGTAGGAGAGGCCTGGAACAGACTCTCCCCTAGAACCTTCAGAGAGGGCACGGCACTACTGACACCTTGATTTCAGACTTGCAACCTTCAGGACTGTATGAGAGTACACTGCTGTTGCTTTAAGCCAGTCTGTGGTACTATGCTACCACAGCCCCAGGAAACTACTACACAGTATTGGTACCACGTCAGCCTAAGAACCTACAACTCTGTCTTAAAGATGTTACATAAACTGTCTTTAATGACAAAATGTTAAGTACGTTCCCAAGAGAGGGGAATGCCCAAATGCCAAAAATAAAGAAACTGAAGACCAGAGCTTAGCAAGCACATAAGAAGATGCTAGAGCTGTTCAGATGATCGGGGAGATCAAGCTTGGATGGGGAAGGTGAGCCACAAGCACCCACAGGAGACGTGGCCAAGTTCACAAGAAGAGGACAGCCTCCACTTAAGACACACCTTCTCAAATAAAGCTCCCCCAAAGAATATAAGCTACTCTGTAACTACTACTCCAAGGAAGGGCAGATTAGGGAAAAATTTAAATCCACGGCACAGGAAACTATGACCCTGAAGTTCACGTGCCTCCGCGTATTCGGTAGGAATGCTGGTAATTCACGGCCACGGCAACCTGTTCAGTATTCGACACATTACAACCAACGATCCAAACTTGTCGGAACAAAGCAGGCTGACCATTTTGGTTGATTTAAGTTCCTATGTAAAGGGGAATATCCTCACCCTGCAAGCAATTAGGGCTGCAGTTTGGAATTCAGTACTTAACACATTACAAGCTACCGGAAAACTCTGAGGTGCCAGGTTACGATCTAAATCATCTGAAAAAAGTTACTCAAAAACAAAGGTGTCTGACCCTACCAAATTACTTTGATTTGTTTAAAGAGAGTTATAAAGAACTGAAATCCTCACGTTATTCTATCAACAATACTTTTAATGTCACGCTGTAGACAAGTATACGAACAAAAACTGCGACTTTTTAAAAGCATGTGACGCAGAAAGTAGAAGAGATGCTTCTCACTTAGTTTCTAGCTCTCCTGCCTTCGGGACGGTTACCTTGCGGCCTGTGTGGGTGTCCTGCTCAGACTTCTGTGCTCACTGGAGGGCTTCTGAGACTGCGGTGCTGCAGAGTGGCCGGGGGGCGCGCGCTGCCTCAGCCCCGGAGGGTGCTGCAGGCGAGGTGGCAGCGTGGGCGGGGCTTTTCCTGGCTTCGCCGGGGCCTTGGGCCCTCTGTAGTCCGCATCTGTGGCAAGAGCCAAACTGCCTCGTAATCTTCCCATTATAGACACCCCCAAGCACCATCCCCTCCCCAAAGGAAGGGTAACCTGGCGTGCTCCTACCACAATGGAAATTCTGTCCGGAAGGAGGTTTTTTCATCTTCTTCCCTGCCACCGTGTTCCAGCTTTCTGAGGAAGGCGGTCTGAGGTTCTTCGGGGAGAGTCTTTAAAAGGAAGGAAAAGACTTGCAGTAATTTATCGTGCTCCCCCAAGACTATCCACTTAAGTATTCTCCAGAAATATTTTACTTTCCGTTTACCTAAGAACTCCCAGGTTTAGTTCTTACATTGAAAACACATTAAAGTACAAAGCATTCAGCAACCCAGATTAACTCTAATCAAGTAAGACGACATAAATCAAAAGCACATTTTCTAACCTACAAGGACAGAAGACTAAAAGGCCGTAATCATAACCTAAGCAAAAGATTAGATAAAGAAGGAAAGACTATTACTCTGTGAGATGTGATGAAAGTACTGTAGCTAAGGACGAGGAAGCGAGGAGTCTTTACTGTGTTAGAGACACACAGAGGTATCTATGTGTCTATGAGAAACGGTGTGATGTTTGGGATTTGCTTTCAAATATTCTAATTCCACTCGCATCTTTTTTAAAGGGGTTAGGGAGAAGAGATCAGAAAAGACTGCCAAACCTGCTGTTAGTTGTTAAAATAGGGCGATAATTACATTGGGGTTCACTGGACTATCCTCCTCACATATGTGTATGTTTGACATTTTCCACAGTAAAGTTTAGGTGTGATTTACTGCCTTTTCCTCTAATAAAGGCAGCAGCAACTGAAACAAAAGCTGCTCTAAGTAACACTGTATAATAGCAAGTATTTCATTCCTCCATCAGATAACCATTTACTGAAGACTGCACACAAGGCAGCAATGAATGAAATTAGAAATGAATGTGGTCCCTGTCCTCCAAAGTCCCCACTTCACAGCTACAATACAGTTGATTTTCCAAATTGCCTTAGTGAAGAATGGCACATTTTAAACAGTAAGCAACAAAACAAATATTTATTTAAAATACCTTAACACGGATAACACTAAATTTGAACTCAAACTACTTTTTCTACAAGATCTACACAAACATATTTCTCTACACACAGGCAATACATTTAAATGAATTTGCAAATACACAGGGACATTTAGAAATGCTCACGATTATACATTAGGCTAAGTGGAAGAGACGGTGAATCAACACCTTAGCTGAAGAGCAGTACATACTTCTTTCCAAGTTCTTCGACCAAAACTGGCCCGTTCTCAGAGTGAACCCCTTGAAAGTCTGCATTAGAAAATTTTCCATTGTGATCCAACCTAACCTGTTGAACGATTCCGCAAAGAAAAATCAGTCACCTGATTCTTTCGCATCAACCATCAGTTTTTAAACTGTTATTTCAATTTCAACGAAAGAGAAAATGAACATATAGAGTTAAAAACAAAACGAAGTTCAAAAGGTACACAATAATATTGTCTCTGACCTCCCAGACCTAGGTACCTCCATCCAAAATACTTTTGTTTACTCTTCCAAGTTTTTTCTAAATTGTCTTGGTTCTGAAGGCAGGGCTGTGGCAGCACCACACACACCAGGATTCCAGGCCCCGCTTTTCTACTTACCAGCAATATGACCTTGGGCAAGTGACTTATCTCATGCTTCAGTGTCCTCATATGTAAGATGGGGCTAATTATAGTACCTACATCATAGGACCCATGGAGGTGGAATGAGGTACACATGATATATATAAAGGACACCAGCCTGCACACAGCAACCACTCAACAGAGGAGAACAACTATTATTAAAATCACTATTGTCTTCTCACTCTTCCAATATTTACATTATTGTCACATGTAAATGTGACCTTCTTCTCCCTAAAAACAGATCCATCATCTCTTCTCTGACATACAGTTGGTTATTACACAACAGCAAATCTTAAGAGGACGATAAGCCTTTAGGTCTCCTCCTGCAGTCAAACGGCACACACAGCACAGGGCGCCCCTAAGCACTGCACTGGGAGCCTGATGGACACAGCCCTGCGTGAAGCCACCTCCGCCTTTTTTATCAGTACAGTTGGCCCTCGGCATCCGCGGGGAACTGGTTCCAGAACCCCTGGATGCTCGACTCCCTTATGTGAAACAGCACAGTATAGTCAGCCCTCCACACCCAGACGCAGAGGAACGGCCAACCGTGGATCAAAGTCCTCAAGCCAAGGTTTCGTCCTTCAGTCACAGCAGGACACTGCTTTCCTCTCTTCCAGAGTTTAAGAAGTATTCTTCTGAAGTTAGTTTTTATTCGAAGTTTAAACTACATTTACAAGCTTGCCTGAGTAAATAAAAGTCACCTTTGAGTCACAGCAGCTTCCGTAATAAAATTTCAATTAAATTTTATCCAAGTGAAATAGTCAAGGGGTAGAAATAGAAAGAAAGTACTCTAAAAAGGAAAAAATTAAAACCAGTACCTGCTTTACCATCTACCTTATCAACAGCATCTGCCTTACAAAAGCAACTGAAATCTCAAAGCAAATATGCTTGATTTAAAATAACAAGTAACATAATTTTAGCGATGCAGCATAAAACAAGCAATCTTCTCTTCTCTACTGAGTGGGGTTAGGGAGGGAGGGAGTGCCCTAAGCCCTGGCTTTACTCTTCTCGTTTGTTCTGTTCCAAGTTCCCCAAATCTCTATAGTAAAAGATTCCCCAATTCTGTTCTGTGATTAGGGCACATTTCTGACAATCGTGTATGGAAGAACCTAAATGAATTGTATCCTCTTCTTCCTCTCCTTTAAAAATACCCCCAAATGAGAACACTATTAAAAGTTCTTAAGGTAAAGTCTGTCACTGACCTCCAGAAATAATCCTGGTCCCCCAGACACTTCTCACAAACGACTTTATCACCAAGGAAACAAGTGTTTCCTCCACAAGTCAAGAAGAAATGTTTGTCAATGGCTATTTTAAAATAGTTTTAAAAAGGCAACACTTTTTGATGAAGATCATTTTTGATGAAAATTATCTTCCAAATAACAATTATGTTTTGTGTGTGTGTGTGTTGTTTTTGTTTTAGAAAGAGTAATATTTTTTCATAAAGGTTTCTCCAGTCTTGGCATTATTAACACTTGGGACCAGATGATTTTTTGCTGGGGTGCCGTCCTGTGCGTTCTAGGACGTCTGGCCCCCACCCACTAGATACCAGTCGCACCTTCCCTGCTGTAACAATAAGAATGTCTGCAGACATTGCTAAATGGGAGGTAGGGGTGCAAAATCACTCCACGTAAGAAACACTGATCTAACACAACTTTCCCCCTTAACAATCAACAGTTTTAAGCCCAAAGCAGCAGCTTATTCAAAGTAAATGGCAAAAACTTCTCTTACTGTTCACTTTCTTATCTCAATCCAACAAAAAACTGTGTATTATCAGAATCTTCCAGGATGCCTTCCATAAACCAAATTGACCTATAATGTCAAGTTTGAATCAATGTCAATAAATTATTTGTCAACTGTAACGAAAATATCTAAAAATCTAAGATGTTACTGTTACTTCTTTGAAGCAAGTAATAGCAAAGACTAAATTGTTTTAAAGATCATGTGATGGGATGCCATGGTTTTAGATATATTTGACTTTGGTAATGTATTCAAAAGCTAAGTATTTATAACCATTAAAATGTACATACAATATATTCTGAAATCCCAAATTAACAACACATCCAAACTTGAGCTGTTTTCTTGATTCCTATTACAATAAATAAGATTTCAAGTAAAATCTCTACTTCCTCTACGTAATCACTTACGTGGCATTTGTCTCCAGCTTCATACTGTAAGCCAGCAGCAATGGAATAATCATGGTTTTGTTGCGCTGTGAAGAATAGCAGCATTATATCAAGTCGACATAATCATTTCCAAGGGCCTCAAAGCAAATTTACGGAAAATACACAGACTTTTTTTAACTCACCTTGTTTAGACTTCAGCCAAATTTCATATTCCACATTTCTATAGACTGCTGGACTGAGTGACTTAAGAACCTTTCTAGACAAAGGAAGGCTAGGAGAGTTCCCATTGCTTTTCGGGTGCTAAATAAACAAAGTCAGGAAGTCCAATCAACACAGAAATGCTTTCAAAACATGTTCGAGATATGTATAAGAGTAAAATCAAATGAAGAAGAAAAGTTTAAGAGGCCACCAAAGAATGTCTTACTAGTAGATGATCCTGACTCTATTGAAAATGTACCAGAAAAGAGAAAAACAATTAAGACTATAAATTCATATACTTTCTTATACTGAAGAGGTAGTTAAAAACCATTAAATAAAAATACCTGATCACTTGACAAAGATTTAAATCCATTCACATCATTAATAGTGGTAGTTTTACTCCTACAAAGGAAGAAATACAGCCATCACTAGGAGCACAAAAATGTTTGCATGCAATTAACTTGTTCTAATGTCATATAAAATCCCAGTTATATTCCAAAAACTCAACCCTATTATATATTCCAAGGAGCTCAAACAAGTTTTAGTATAACTGTGCATATATACGTATACATATATATGTATATATGTACATATGTTTACGTGTGTATGTATATAGATCAAAGATTTTTATCAGTAATTCTTACTGACTCGATCAAGAAGAGAGAAACAGAAATAAACTATGAAATTTGGGTTGGTAGAATAATTGAGTTCATAAAAACATTTAATGTAAAAATTTCCTTTCAAAATATAGATGAGGCTCCATTAAACAAAATATTCCGCTACAACAAGATATACAATCAGGTAAGAGTAGACAACAACTAAATAAGTAATCAGTATGTTAAATGCTGCTAAGTGCTCTGGGGGGAAAAAAGGTAGGAAAAATTTTTTGAGACCTAGGATCAAATAATAAAAAATGGGATGAAGGAAGATGCCTTTTTCAATAAAGAATTAAATGTGATGAGACAGCAAACCATAGGCTATTTAGTATTCCAAGCAGAAGGGACAGCAAGTGCAAAGACCCGGGGGTAGGCAAGAGGCTGGACAAGTTGATGGCAAGTTGAGTGGGTGATGAGGTGAGAGGCTACCTGTACTCTTCTGTCGTATAATTCCTCCTCCTTAATAAATCAATCTCTAGTCTTTAGGACAATCTCCAAATCTATACCCTTAAATGCAGCAATATTTAAGAGACTCCAAGTATTTAGAGTCTGGACTAAACAAGCACCCTAATTTCTAATACTTCAGGATTGATCAATATGAATGTGAAGAGATCCAGGCACAGGAGCACAGGGCCTGGATATTACAGACCATGCCTATCTGTCTCGCCATGATTATGTAGCATTCTTCCCTAAATGAAGCTTGGTCCTCCCTAAGCCAGACATGACACAAGTGAAAGGAAATCCTAATAATGCAAGAAAAAATTAATTAGAAAGGCTTCCATGTTCCAAGGGCTTCAATAATATAGTATAAAGAGGAAAACTGATCATTACAATAAGCACAGCATCCCTGGTACACTTCTCCAGCTTACTAGCCTCTACTCCACGCTTTGCCTACTTCACCTGCCAGCTGCCATCCCAGACCCAGCTGTTGCTAAAACTGCAGCAGCAACCAAAGGGCATCTGCTGGAAGTCCCCACACACCAAGTAAAGTTAATAAGCTACAACAAGCTAGTTATTCATTCTCCCTCAAAATTCCCCTATGCTCAATGACATGCCTTAATCGTACTAGGCACCTGGAGAAAACCATGCAGCAGAATTTCCATCTGTGCAAAGTTAATTCGTCTATTCTAGGATTAAATTTACAATGGCAGACCCAGATTTTAATCTGACTCATTTCTTTCTTATGTAAAAATGGTAGTCAACCGAATTTTCAATCAGGGTCTACAGTTTAATTCAAGAAATGCTGGGAATTACAAATAGAGATATATTTAAGTGCTTAATAAAGAATTAGATATCCTGAGGCTTAATTTTATTTTTCTCTAGTTTCACAGTATGTGACACCATGACGGGTACTTTCATACTCTCATACAAAAGGAATGATATACTTTTAGCTTCACCAAGAATGAAACAGGTCGGTTCTTATAAAATACAGAGTAAGCTTCTTAACATCACTGATAAAAACTAATATACGTTGGATGCTATACCTAGGAACTAGGCTGTGCATTCTACATGTTATCTCATTTAATTCTTATACATTCTCCACTTTAAAGAAATACTAATATATCCTCATTTGATACCTATAGAATTGAGGCTTCTTAGTGAATTTAGGTAACTTGCCCCAAGTTCAGTTAGTTGGCAGGAAGCCAGGAATGAAACCAGGTTAGGATGTCCACAGCCCAAGCTCTTAACCACTACCCTATATGTCTTAAGTGGAAAAGAAAAATAAGCTGCAGACTCTAAGTTAAAAGGTGTTTATTCGCAACATAAACAAAGGCATTATCCAGAGCTGTTCACATACTTATACCCCAACTTGGGATTTTTATTATATAAAAAGAAAAGGAGGCAGCATTATCTAAGAAAGAAAACAATAAAAGAAAGTCAAGGAAATCAAAATGGCCGTTTTCATCACTGGATATGTAAACAATTGACAGGTTAACCTTAAAATTTTAGAATATACACACATATAGGCAGGACCAAATCTATTTCAGAGATATGTGCATCACGATTACACAGAAATAGATGCTTAGCAAAACCAAACAAAGAAACAAACAAAATCAACTTTCAAAAGAAACGGTCCTATAATAGAAATGAGATAAAATTAGTGGCAGGAAAAAAGAAATTTACTGCGTAAGTTTCTGTATTGCTGTATTTCAGGAATACCATAATACCTCAATATGTGAGGCTACTCCATGCAGGAGCATTTACTGAACTGTTTCTTTGTATGGCACTACAAAGATATTTTAGGACTGAAATTCACTCTTACTTGCAACTGTCATCCTCTGAATCTGATATTTCACTGTTGTTTTCATCAGCTACTTCAGACGTGTCTAGTCCCATCAAGATTTTACTAACATCGGTTTTAAATACCTTCTCATACAACAATTCATAAAGCAGAGCTGCAATTAACAAAAGAGAGATGTTACACAATATTAACTCACTTTACATTTGAAAAGCCCGGGCTTCCAAATCCTAACTAAATACCTGTAACACCTTATGAGCAATAACACAATTTAATCAGAAAGTTACCTAGATAGAGAGGAACTAGATTTCTGTCTTTGCAGTTAATTAGTTCAAAAATCATTATATAATATACTGACATTTTTAAAACTAACAATAACACAAAAAGGTATCACAACTTTGAACCAAGTATGATAAAATTAAACATGCACAGTGAGCAATGACTACATCCCACACACTGTGCTAAGCCTTTACATACCACCTTCATATTTAATGCCAGCACAGTGAAATGTTCTTATTCTAACTGTACACATGAAGAAACTGAGAACTAGAGATGTCACACAACCTGCCCAACCTGAAGAGGCTTGAATGGAAAACGTAAGGAACATTAAGATTGATAGAAAGAAGTTAACTTTTCATAATGGACTTAAGAGAAACCATTGTAAAATGTATTCTCAGCAGCCACTGAAGCATATTTAGACAACTTCTTTGCTTTAAAAAAAGAAGAAAAAAAAAAACAAATTCCAGAAAACACAGAAATATATATTACCAAACATTCAGAACCTACACATGGGAGTTCAGGATTCTCACTTTGAACCTTACCCAAACAAGTCCACGAAGAATTCATCGACAATGGTGCCCACCCCCCTAAACGAGTCCCCAAGAGACCCCCTTTCTCACAGACCACCTTGCATCCATCCCAATATCATCCAAACCACAGGTTCTGAGAAGTACAGGAAAGGTAGGCACCATGAGCTGTCCTTCCCAAAGCTGAAATGTCCAGATTTTGACTAGCTGGGACAGGTGGAGGACACAGCCCAGGATACAGACAGCTAGACTCCCATATCTCAAATAGATCAATTTAAAATTTTACATTACACACGTCTTTACCGGTCACCCCCAGCTAAAGAACAGAGGAAAAATGCCCATCACATGCCCAGCACCACGGCTTTGTATGCGTCATGTGCACTTTGTCATAACAGATGATAAAGGAGATAAAGTTAAGAAGGCAGGAAGGAGCTACCACAGCAGTAATGCTCAACTGGGGAAGGAAGGGGTATTTTATCCTCCCAGGAAATACTTGGCAAAATCCGGAGACATTTTTGGTTGTCACAAGGAAGAGAGAGAGAGCTATTGGCATCTACAGAGTAGATACTACTAAACATCCTACAATGCACAAAACAACCCCCAAAACAAAGAATTATCCGGCCCAAAATATTAAGAGTGCCAAGGTCAAGAAACCCAGGTCTAGAGCCAAATACGATCAAATACTTGATTTCCTCTGTCATTTAGATTTTCAAGCTATACACTAACAGCTTTAAAAACACATACAAATCATTATTACTGAAATTAATTACTGCAAGAAAAAATAACTTTGTATTTACAAGCCAAACTCTAATCTATACTAGTGCCTTTTTTTCCCTACTGAAGTAAGTTTTTATTATAGTATTAACATTTTTGGTAACCTAAGGATCTCAGAAATATATTTTTACAACAAAACAGTGCATTTGCCCTGACTTGTTTGCACTAAGACTATAATGCTTAGGAAGAAAATTTCCTATGTAAGCACAAGGGTGATTACTTACACTGACACACAGCAGAGCTCTCTTTATACTTTATGGGATAGACAATATCATAATGATTGCCATTTGAAAAACACAGTAATACCTGGAAGGGAAAAATAAAATACACTTTTCAGCCCTTCATATATGACATTTACATAGCAACTTACATCTCTAATATCTCTGAATTACTAGTACATAAATTTCCTAGTAGGAAGTGAATATTTTAGAAGTAACCTAAAGCTCCAATGTGGTCAACTATGGTACATCCATATGCTGAAATGTTACACAGCCAATGAATCAAAAGTTCCTAATGACTTGGGGAAATGCTGATGGGATCACAAAAATCACACACAATATATGAAAACAACGTGATTTCAACTACCTAAAGATGAGGGTTAAAAGACTGTAAGAAAATATTCTAAAACCTTACTTTAATAATGCTTACCTCTAAGAAGCAGAATCAAAGGTAAATTTTTTCTGCTTTACAGTTTTAAGTACCTTCTAAAGAGTCAATCACTTGTGTGTATTGTATGTGTATAGGTAAGTCTTATGTGTATTACCTTATGAGTATTGGCATAAGTCAATCACTTATGCTAAGAAAAATACACACTGATTTTGTTTAGATTACATCATATTCCAAAAATTATACCGGAAAGGCCAGATCCAGAGCCAAGCACCTTGGAAACCTGTAAGTCCTTATAAAGTCTATTTCGCTCAGTTCCCGGCCCCCTTACCACCATTTGCATGGTGATAAGACACTTCAACTTGGCCTGGATGATACCAAAACAAAGTTCTCTAATAATGAATCATGTTTTTGTCCCCTTTCTAGGCTTCACATCATTTTTCAGTTGCTTCTGCTTCGTGACTGAATAATAGCACCTTAGCCAGTAAATTATCTTTACAATGGGAAATACATCACCATTACCAAAGTATTTGTGGATGCAATTGCAGAACCCATTTTCACAAGTCATTTTTCTATTTAATGTTTATATTGATGTAAAACAGTAATAGTCTAATTAATCACATACACTAATATCTCAATTTTTTTCTCTAGTAAAATGTTATGATAGAGTTCAACATAGTGATTTGTGGGAAAAAACAAATACAAAATAATGTAACTCACGGATGATTAATAGGAACTTAAAAAAACTCAAAAAGTCACTTAAAAATTATAGCTTAGGCAGTCAAGATGGCAACTGAGTGGTTCTTTTACTTAAATCCTTTAGAAACACTTAGAAAAACTCTTACCTTTTCAGGAAAATTATTTTCAGTTACTTGTGAAGGAGAAACATTTGGTTCCCGGTAAATTATAAAATCTTTCCTGAAAATAACATGTAGAAATTACTTCTGATGAAATATATTTCATGAATTGAGATTTAATCACTCATTCATTCATTCACTCAAGAGCCCAGTATACACCAAGCAATATTCTAGGCACTGGAAATAGAGCAGTGAACAAAAGATAGTAATGGAATAACTAAGCTGTAACATACTTAGATAAAAGTATCCTCGTAAAAAAATTAAATTTTAAATGTAATTTGCATATATGTAAGTTCAGATATAATTCTAAAAGTAGACCTCAAAACCAGAGGAATTGTGAAGATGATATTCATAAGGACATTTCAAGAAGAAAAAACAGAGCATTCACCTGCTCCGCTAATGGGCAAAAGTTGTAAAATTGACAATATAGTGTTTTGCCTTTGTTCTAGTGGCCGTTCAATGCTACCAGCCTTCAGAGTAGGACATCATTTCTCTAGAAGGCTGATGATAAGTGATATAGTTTATAGGCCTGGAAAAATTTTTATATTCCATTCCAAAAATATTTGGAAAATTAAAATCTCTATACATTGATACCTAAATGTCAAAATCTAACTGATGCAATTAAAAAAGCAGAACATTAGAAAAGGTGCTTTACAACCAAGGCATAAAACTGCTTTGCTATTTTAACAACTTGACTACAATGGAACACGTTAATTTCCCACTGACTTTATTTTTGTTTACCTACATTATTACAGTGCTCACCTGTACATAAGAGAAAGGGCACTTATTTCCACTTGTCCAACCCATTCCTGTATTGAACAAAAGAAGTTGGCACATAAATGTCTCCTACTTTTTACAACACCTTAATACATATCTTTATATGACATATCTAATTAGCTAGAAAAGCTCAATATTGTTAGTATTATGAATACTATAAAAACATTTCTATAAAACAGGCTATAATAACATATACTAAAAAGCAGCCCAAGTTTCTGTCGCAAAAATCCTTAGTAACAGAGCTAGAATAAGAGTTCCTATTGATGTGGCAAGATGACGGAGTAGCATCTCTAAGTTGAGAACTTGTTAAGGCAAAGACTCTGCCCTCCAACCTAGCACCCAGAACAGAGCCTAGCACATGATACGTGCCCAGAAAAACGGGATGTGGACTCAAAGCAGAACTCAAGAATCAGGAAGGATGAAAAAGGGCAGGTCCTTTCTCTTCAGGATGATTGAAGGTACAAAGAAAGCAGTGCCCCAGCAATCACTTTAACATGTGGTAGAAGTTCTAGTACTAAAGGAATCTTTTAAGTCCTTAAGCTTTTCAGAAGGAAAGGGCCAGTATAGATCAAAAATTTAAATATCCATATACTCTTTGACCCAGCAATTCAACTTGTATAAATCTATCCTAGGGAGTTCCCTGGCGGTCCAGTGGTTAAGACTCTGTGCTTCCACTGCAGGGGGCACAGGTTCGATCCCTGGCCAGGGATGCATGCTGTACAGCACAGCCAAAAAGAAAAAAAAAAAAAAAATCTATCCTAAAGAAATATTTCATACGTCCACAAAAGTGTAGTATTTCATACGTCCACAAGGATGAAAAGTATTTCATATGTCCACAAGGATGTCCACTATAGCTATTTGTAATAGTTTAAAAAACTTTTTTAAAGATAGCCCCAAGATTCCACTAATAGATAAGGAATAATTAAATAATTTTACGGTTCATCCAAACTATGTATGGAAACATCATGCAATCATCAAAAAGAATGATGAACTGACTTGGAAATATCACTCAGACTATTATGTGTAAAAAGTAAGTTGGTGAAATAATCCTATTGTGCAAAACAAAAAATACATATATTCATAGAAAGAGGTCTCGAAGGATATATCCTAAGTTGACAGCGGAGACAGGAAGTTCAAGATGAGGGCAATGTAAAGATTTTCACTCTTCATTCTGTATTAAATCTTTCACCATGAGAATGTATTCCTAAACTACTTGTGAAATTAGTGAAGACTTAATACCAAGAGTTACTAAAAATAATGAGCTATGGTAAATGAATGCTGCTACTTTCTCCTTCAAAGAAAACAAATTTGAGATACGGAAAGATTTTAAGAGGATGGTTTGATCTCTCAGAAAAGAATCATCTTTCCCCCAAAGACTCTACACTTTAATAGTTCGCAAAAGTTGGCTCTGTTTTTCAAAATGAAATGGGTGCCATATATTAAAATAGACTTCTTAAAATAGGCCTCTGCCCAACAATCCCAGCTTCTCATAAACTGCTACAAAAGATACCCTCTGGTATAGAGGAAATCCTTCCCTGAAACCAGTCTGCTTAGATCACAAACACAAGCTATGTCCACTTTATGCAGAATCCATATATCCACTTTAGAAAATGGAAAACTATTCTACTAGTGTCAACAAAATACCACCTCTCAAATAATGTATCATTTTATAAATATTTAATCTTCAGAATAAATTCTGTTGTAGTCTGGTTAAGTACACATATCTATCATATGTGATATATGAATTATCTTCTTGTCTATTGTATCTTCTTGTCTTCTCTAACCAGGGTCAATTTTTAATTATTAAAAAAAAAAATCTATGTTCTATCAGTATCTTCTACCTTAAGGCCATAATTTTATTTACTCAGCACTCTGTATGATGTTTAATCTACTTCCTCATTGTGGGTAAGAGCACATCGTGTCTACAAAATCTACTTTAACTCAAGAACTACATTGTATCAAAAAAACTAATTTAAATGTTCTTAAATAGTCGTCAAAGCAAACTTTTGTTCCTCAAAAGACACTATTAAGACCACTAAAAGACAAGATACAAACTGGAAGAAAATACTGAAGAATATATATCCAGTACAGAATTTATACTCAATATAAAGTACTCTTATAATTCAATAAAAACAACGTAATAAAAAAAAAGACAAAATCTATGAATAGACATTTCACCAACAAAGATATATGGATGGCAAATAAACACATGAAAAGATTCTCAACATTACTAGAGAAATGCAAGTTAAGATCACAATGAGATACTACTATACAACCACCAACACAGCTACAATTTAAAAGGCTGAGCATACTGAGTGTTGAGGAAGATGTAGAGCAATTGGAATTCTCATATATTGCTAATGAGAAAGCAAAATGGCATAGCCACTTTGGAAAACAGATTGGCAATTTCTCATTAAGTTAAACATAAATTTACCATATGATCCAGCATTTCCACTCCCAGTCGTATTAATCCAAGAGAAAAGAAAACATGCCCACAGAAAGACTTGCAAGCAAATATTCTTAGCAGCTTTAATCATAACAGCCACAAACTGGAAAGAACTCAAATATCCATCAACTGGTAAACTGCTAAACAAACTGCAGTACATCCACACAGAGAATGACCACTCAGCAATAAAAAGGAACTACCGGGGCTTCCCTGGTGGCGCAGTGGTTGAGAGTCCACCTGCCGATGCAGGGGACACAGGTTCGGGCCCCGGTCCAGGAATATCCCACATGCCGCGGAGCGGCTGGGCCCTTGAGCCATGGCCGCTGAGCCTGCGCGTCCGGAGCCTCTGCTCCGCAACGGGAGAGGCCACAACAGTGAGAGGCCCGCGTACCGCAGAAAAGAAAAAAAAAAAAAAGGAACTACTGATACACACAACACGGATGAATCTCAAAATGTTTCCATTATGCTAAGCGAAAGAAGCCAGCCATATAAGACTATAAACTATATCATTCCATTTTTTTTGGTCTAGAAAAGGCAAAACGTAATACATCAGTGGATATGGGGATGGGGGGATTAAGTGCAGAAGGAGGGCATGAGAAACTCTGTGGGGTGATGGAAACGTCCTGTACGATGTCTGTGGGCAGTCACACAACTGTATGCATCTGTCAACTTTCACCAAATTATAAGCTTAAAAATGTACCGTATGTCAATTTCACCTACGTAAAGCTGACAAAAATCTATTCTTGCAAAAAGTCGGAGGCATTTTTCAAAATGTTCCACTGGTATTTTTAAGTAAAAGGAGAAAGATGCTTTATCTGAGAATTGGATGAAGCAATGGAGTTTATCCATCAACTGTATTTCTCTTTTCATTTCATACATTCCATATGTCAGGGAGAAAGAGAAACAAAGGAAGACATAAATATTTATTGCTAATAATGAAGAACAAACGACTGCCCTGTTTGGTACCCGAAACACCTGGAGGAGGTTTGACCGGATTGGGGAGGGGGTGCCCTAAGGGTAACAAATCTGGCTGGCCAGCACCCTGGGAAGGAAACACCTGTCCCACGTGCAAAATCGCAGCAACCTGCCCTCCCTGCTCCTGCAGACCGCCCCCATCAGTCTCAGTTCAGTTCACACTGCCTCATTTCCTCCCTCTGTCCCCTTCTCTCCACTCCCACTATGTCTCTGCTGTCCTTTCTCGGACCCTCATAGCCCAAGAGCCTGAACTGCTGCACAAAGATGACTATAAAATGACACCGTGGGGTTTTTTTTTCTGATTAAAAATTAATAAACGGTCTTTGTTGTTTCCTTCATATTCTACAAAGGAAACAAAAATCACCAGTAGTACTACTACCTAGAGAGAACTGTTAACATTCTGGTGTTTAATCTTTCCTACCTGTTACATATAATGCAATACGGCTTTAACATGCACTCAACACACACAAACTGATCAATCAGGCACCCCAAATTGACAGGTAACCACGGGAAGTCCAAAAGCAACAAAATATATAATTCTTGCCTTCAAAGAGGCTTATAAACTAAGAGGAAAAAACTACAAACTTCAGGAAAATGAATTTGTGTCCATTTTTGTGGGCAAAACTCAGTTTCAAAATCACGGAAATAAAAGTGTAGTCTTGAGTGGATTTAGAGAAAAGATCTTCAGAGGGTATTTGTCACCAAAACTGGAGTGATACCATACTTATTTTCCTTTTTTTACACTTACTATAGTATGCCCACTTCTCCGTGTATTAAACAATTTTTCAAAACCACTGGAACTAGTCTTCCTGCCTCTGGTCTCATCCACCTCCAAACTACCTTTACACAAGATTCTTTCATCCATCCATCCATCCAGCTAACAAAAACACCAGGCACTATTCTCACTTCAAAGCAGTGAACAAAACATAACTCACTTCCTGCCTCAAAAAACTTGAAAAACTTCCCAATGCCAGATTCTCAGGCCCCAGGCGCAGAGACTTAGATTTGGGTCTGGAAAAGAGGCCAGGGATCTGCATTTTTCCTGATGCAATGGCCTGTAGGCAATGCTTTGAGAAATGCTGGCCTCAAGTATCAGCTCCAAGCTAATGAGGCTGGCAGTGATGCTCTCCCGTGAGCTCACCGCAGCCTGCCCTCGGACATTTCTCACCACCTCCCACCTTCGCGTGCTCCGTGCTCCACACAAACCCAACTGCTTTCTTTATCTGTCTTGTACACAATTTTCACTACCTGGAAATGCCCTTCACCCTAGGCATTTCTTATCCAGAAGCTCTTCAGAGTTCCAGTGCCCTCTTACTCTCAAACTCCTGCTTTGCCTACCCAGCCAGGAATAAAATTGAATGCCTACAGCATCATACCTATACTTCTTACGACACATGTACCTTCTCACTGGTATGAGATGTTCCCTACTATAGGGAAACTCCTGAGAACAGCATCCAAATCCCAGTTACCTCTGCCTCCCGGGTGCCTGGCCATTCTTGGCCCACAACAAGCACTCAAATTAGAGTTAGGGAATTGAAGGGAGACACCCAACATTGATCAAACACCCTATTCCTATGTTATTATTCCCTTTCCTCCCTATCTGACTCCTTCTCTTAGCTTTTTCCTTTGGTAATGTCATTTTAAACTTAACAGCGATTACCTCCGGGGATGAGGGAACATTCTACATGGCATGCCATTAACATTTGGATTTTTACACAAAGAACATTAGTTTTGACAGCAGAAGAAAAAAAAAGGAAAAATTCTTTTAACTTCAAAATGACTGAGGCAGTGCTGGCAATGGGACCTGGTGGGAAAGTGCTGTCCTTTTACTCCCAACGGTCTCTTCCTACTTCTCACACTGACCATTCTATGGGGAATAGAACCTCCATAAAAGAAACTGTCTTCTCAGTTGCCTAAGGAAGCAATCAAATATTGCCCTGTCCACCAAGTCCCATACACATACCAACACTGCACCCTGGAAATCATCAGCACCGTTATTTCAGGTCTTTTATGCCATTATGACAGATAAAGAGAGCACGACTGTCTTTAGTGAGGCAACAGTGCACAGTACACAGCTCCAACTGTCTTCCAATTAAATGCTGCATAAAACGTGCACCTAAGATAGTAAATGTTTATAAGGAAACCCCTCCATACACTGTAATATTAATCTCTCGTAATGAATTTTGAATACATTATTTAACATCTAAAAAACAGAAATACGTCAGAAGATTACTGCATACCTGTGGATTTTCCAAACGCTTTAAATATTCTTCAAATGACCCTTCTATAAACTGCAAAAAGAGAAAAAAGTCTATTACAAATACATTGAAGCAAAAGTTAATCTCTTCACTGTGAATTACTGAATTTTTACACAAACCTTGGATACATCAGTAATACTAAAATATATATATTATATATACACACACGCACAGATAAAATCTAATTATGAAAATACATACATCATTAAGAAAACATCATAAACACACAAAAGAATTTAAAGAAGGAAACACTGCCCGGAAACATTTCCTGGACAGGATCTGGATGGGCACAGGGACAGCTTCATGAGGAAGCGGTGGAGAGCAAGCACTGTGTTGGGAAGACAGGAGCCACCTGGCCAGCAGGAGCAAGGCCACTCGGTGGGGTGAGTGCAGTGAGAGAGGAACGCAACTGCACACCTATTCACAGAGAGCCTGGGGCCCAGGCGGGACTATCAGACTTAGGGAGAAGACAGTTCAAGGTCCCAGCAGGTGACACTGTGAACAGAGAAATTACATGATAAAAGCATCACTTAAAGACAAACCTGGTAATGGCCAATGCTTAGAAGATAATTAAAGACAGATGCACTAGCTAAGAAATATTAGTTTACTAATAGATATGAATATTCATTCTCTCTTAGGTCAGTTATACTAAAAACAAGGACGAGAACTAATAATGCTAAAGCTCTTTTGAAGAATCAACAAGATTTTTCTAATATGGCCTGCTTCATTGTTACTTTAAAATATAAAAAAACTGAGTTTATTCAAGCTATATAATAATGTTTTTTGCTTTTCTCACAGCAATTCCACTAAGTTAACTGAAAGATCTAAAAAGACATTTATCTGAAACACCAAATTCAATTTTATTTAAATTAGTCTCAGTTAATTTAACAAAGTGATACACTTAAAACCATTAAAATATACTCCCCGGTCTATAAAAATCTTTTAAATGCCCATGGATTTTTTTTTTTTAATAATATCCCACTGTGTGAATGGACCACATTTTATTTTTCCATTCCTCAGCCCCCCCCATCTTTTTTTTTTTTTATGTATATATATATTTTTTTTGGGGGGGGGGGCTGTGTTGGGTCTTCGTTTCTGTGCGAGCGGGGGCCACTCTTCATCGCTGTGCACGGGCCTCTCACTATCGCAGCCTCTCTTGTTGCAGAGCACAGGCTCCAGACGCGCAGGCTCAGTAGTTGTGGCTCACGGGCCCAGTTGCTCCGCGGCATGTGGGATCTTCCCAGACCAGGGCTCGAACCCGTGTCCCCTGCATTGGCAGGCAGATGCTCAACCACTGCGCCACTAGGGAAGCCCCCCATGGATTTTTTTTAAGACGGAGATTAATTCCTTTATAGATTGTATACTGTCAAATTTCCAAAAAGTATCCTAAGGTTCAACACAGACTTGTAATAAAATAGCCACATATTTCAAATATCCCACCAATCAGAGGCTACTGTTCTGTATTAGTTGATTATCTATAGACTTAAAAAAAATAAAACAACCCCACAGAACCATTTAAAGTTGCAAAAGACCTAAGCCATGTTCTGACACAAGCCTGCATCCAATCTGAGATCCTCCTTTCTAATCAGAAAGTATTCATCTAGGCCCCAACTAACCATGGTCAGTAAAAAGGCACACCCTTCTTCCCATGAGAGTCTTTTCCAATTCTGGCCAATAGAAACTGTTAGAAGTATTCATTATAAGGAGAGCAAAACTTTCCCCCTTGGAACTTTCAACCTCGGATGGTAGAGTTAAATAAATATATGCAAAGCACTTAAAACAACGCCTGCTGGCTGACAGTAAACGCTCAACCAATGTTAACAATTTCCACTGTTGTCAGCAGCAGCCAATAACAGTAATAACTAATTCACCTGTAATTTCTTCAAATACTCAAGGACCACTCCACTCCCCTGCCCTCCTCTCTGCTATAATACTCTCTTATCTAGCCTCCACACTACCAGCTTTTTATTAAGAAAACAAGTTTTCAAATCTCCTGATCAAGCAGGTACCTCTCCTTCCTGGAATATATTACTGTCCATCTTATAACATGGCACCCAGAAAAATGCCACCAGTAATAAAATTTTGCTTGAAAATAGGAACTCTAACCCAAGAACACATCTAAACATTATTTACCTATTAAGTCTTGGAACTGAGTTATATGCAAAGTGTCAAATGTTCTTCTGGCAGTCAACGGGGGGGAAATACCGCTGAAAGTTGTCAGATGATAATTCTAGTCATAAAACCAATAACTAGTCAATCCTATAAGGCTTTCAATGTAAAATGAAAACAGGTCACTGTGGCATTATTTCACAGCCTACTACACACTACTGAGAAAATTACAGTAAGTTGATATTCTGTTAACTACTAATTAACTATACTACATTCTATTAACTACTCATCATTATTCACATAATTACAATGTTTTGATAGGTAGTTCACAATGATGAACCCTGAAAATTAAAAATGTATAAATGCCTCCTGATAAAATCAAAGGCTCAACTCTAGCTGTGCTAAGCATATGTCTTATACCCTCAGTGTGCAATTTTTACAATTCACATGGGGTCGCCCATCACGGAAAACTGTTAACCACAAGACCTTACTCCCTGATCACATCCGACAAAGCTCACTCCTAATACACAAGGGTCCTGCCTAAGTCATCCTTCCAGCCTCCACAGCTCAGTGACCCATCTGTCACAGAAGCTTTCTAAATGTCTGAATAAATGAATACCACAAAAGGGCCTTAAAAAAAAAAAAATCACAGCTGTAACTGGATTTGAATTCCAAAAAGCAGTTTTTTAAAAAATTTTTATTTATTTTAGGCTGCACTGGGTCTTCGTTGCTGCATGCGGGCTTTCTCTAGTTGTAGTGAGCGGGGGCTACTCTTCGTTGTGGTTTGCGGGCTTCTCATCGCAGTGGCTTTTCTTGTTGCGGAGCACGGGCTCTAGGCACGCGGGCTTCAGTAGTTGTGGAGCACGGGCTTAGTTGCTCCATGGCATGTGGGATCTTCCCGGACCAGGGCTCGAACCCGTGTCCCCTGCCTTGGCAGGCGGATTCTTAACTACTGTGTCACCAGGGAAGCCCAGCAGTTCTTTTTTAAAAGGGTTATTTTCAAAACCTGCATTAAGATCCCCCGTGAAATTCCCACTAGACCATTCTAAAGGCTAAAATGTAAATATAAGTCAACACACCATTACATGTTTAAAATTACAAATTACCGCTTCAAATTTCTCTCGGTTCTCTCGAAGATAATGAATACAGGCCATTCTGACTTCAACATGGCGAGACTGAGAGTGCAGCACCTGCAGAGGAAAGAGCAGCACACCGTCAAGCGCTTTGTTAGAAGATTCAAGCTACGACCTAGTGCCTTCTTTCACACCCAACATAACCTCACAACCAGAAGACATCAGTCTCCCTTTCCCTTTCTATCATTTCTAGCTCTTTATTCGTTCCCACCTCTTCCACTAACCAGAGAGATGACACGACACATACAAACAGCAGTACTTAAGCCAGATGTCACTCTATAAAGAGCTTATTCCCATTTCTCCTTTAAGTCACTGAAATTACTCCTTTGGGGAAATCTTTGCAAACTTCAGACACTTTCCTCTCCTGGCCAGCCCTCTACTATAACTTTGCTCTTCACAAAGCAAGGCTAACAGAATTCCTGCAATGCAGGGCTTAGCCTCATCCTATGCTTGTTGCAAAAGAGAACAAACAGGAAACTTAAACAAAAATCGTCTTTGAGGCTTTATGCCCATAAGAGATAAATTTCTTCTTCCCGGTAATTTTGAACTATTTGCCTTATGTATAAATTTAAGTCCACCGTGGTTTCAGAAAACTTAAGGCACTCATTCTTAAATCCTTCAGCTGTCAAGCTTACATGATTCTTGAAAGAACATCCAGGGAGCAACACACAGGATGCAAACATGCCCCGGTGTGCTGTCACCCCAACAGCCTTGAAACTTGCTCTTTTGCCCCAAATCTTAAAGCACCACCTGAAATAAGTCATACTATAAAGATGATCCAAATCCTCCCACTTTGTAGCCTCTGTTTTCTTCTGTTAAACAACTAGTTCAACAAAAGAATAACTTACTGGCATTTTGTCTCTTACTAAAAGTCTAAAGCTTTGGTTTGAAACCCTTTGGCTTAACTACCATGCTAAAAAGATTTTTTTTTTTTCTATAAGTAGGTGTCTCAAACAAAGGTATTCCTGGTACTCTACAAGGTCAAGGTAGGAGAAAAAAAGCTAACATATAAAATAATCACATCTCAAACTACTCTCAAGGCCTCTTGAGAATTTCTATTATTATAAAGTAACTTTAAGAGTTATAGTTCCAATTGAGTGATTCTCCCTTATGTTCAGGGTGAGCAGAGAATTCAGGAGAAGGGAAGCTCCAGCTGCACATTCTACAGGTCACTGTGGGCAACAGCCAGGGCTCATTTATACCCACAGAACCAAAGGCACAACTGTTTAGACAGCTAGCAGGTCCCTGCACACTGAGACACACTGAAGATGCACTAGCTGAGGTGAGCAATGAACTTGTCTTCAGCATACTAGCTGGTTTTCCAGCTTAACAGAGTATGCCGATATTGTTGTCTTGGGTACTACAAAAAAGCATCCTCACATATTCTAAGCTTCCAGCACTGGAAGGACTACCCAAATAGTAGTAGATTTGAGTAGTAGAAAAAATAACCACCACACAATGTTTTTGCCAATTCAACAAATGACAATTTAGCAACACTTCCTTCACAGAAGCTATGCTAGACACTATTATGAATCAACGTATTAGTCTGAGTAAACCACAGTGTCATCCGATCAGGCTTTCCTGCCATTAGTAAAGTGGAGCTAGTCTTAAAGCCATTTACCTAGCAACAGGTGGCAGACATAAGTGAATAAAGCTTATTTTCCACCAAAAACAATGACAGGCATATCTCTTGTTTTTTCTCCTCTTTTAACAAAGATTTTATTAGCACATGAAATCTGAACCTGTTACTCAGAAGCAAAACTCTCAGCAACTTCTGATCAAGTGCGGGGTGCCGGGGCTTTACAAAGCCAAGCACTGTTAAGAGAAGCAAGGTTAAATGACAACTGTTTAAAAAGCGTAATACTGTGCGAGTTCAAGGACACTCAGGAAGAATTCAAATGGTATGACAAATATCTTTGCAAATCATTGTATACGTGAAAATAAGCTAGAAATAGGAGGCTTTCCAATCTTTACTCAGGGCAGACGATGATAAACACTGAGAAAGGCCGAGACGCACTGCTTCTCCAAGTCCTCTAAGAGCGCCCTATTTTTAGCTCTAGGGCCACAGAGCTGATTCAGGTCAGGCCTCCTGTAGGCCCACGTCCAGAACTGTAAAAAGGGAAGAGCCTATCTAAATCAGGTAATTTGGAGGGAAAGACTCCTGCTAATTCAAGTCTCTCCCTCTCCATGCCCCCCGCCAAAGACCGCCACTTAGATTACTTACTGTGACTCCTTGTTAGAAATTATAATTATTTTGATATTATTGGAGAAAATCGTTGGCAAAAAAGTAAATCCTCTGTATACATTTTTAAAGGGCAGCCTGAGGCTGCTGTCTGTTACTGTCCTCCGCCTCCCCCTGCAACGCACACACTGCCTTTGGCCATGAAGGCTATTACCCTTGGTCCTTGTCTACTGAAGAACTGAGCTGCCCCCAAGAGTCACAGTATTAAGCTTTCTAAAAGCTCAGTATACTAAAAGTCAGAATCACCTAATTGGAAGGGATAGCCCCTTATGCCTAACTTAAATCCCATCACAATAAGATACAATAAAAATGTGTTAGCTGATGTTAGCAATGAGTTCTTAGTGTAACCAGCTAGCTCTTGTTCCTTTCTACTTAAAAATAGAGATTCTGTATAATCAAGTTTGCCAATTATCTACAGCATGTAGTACTGAAACCAGACACACCTTTCTGCTTCAGCATAAACTAGGATGTAGATAATCCAACTCCAAATAAGCACCATACTTCCCTTATTTCTATTTGTTTCCCCCTCCTTCCTTACCAAATTCTTGCTAGAGCTAACAATATGTATCAATAGGGACTGAATTCACTTCCACCTCTTCCTTCTGCTTCTGGAGGTGCTAAGGAGTCCAGAGAGGCTGAGGCAGAGGAAGCAGGACAGATGGAGATCCAGGAAACTCACGAATGGGACAGACTGTTTACCTTCTGATAGTAAAGACTGGGATGTGTTTGTGTGAACATATCCCAAAGCAACATTAGCACATCCTAAAATTCTAAAAATAAGAGACATCTATTGAACTAAAAAAGAGCTCGATTTGGGAAGCTTTGAGAAGAATGTTTGAATGACAATGCCTGCAACAAAATGCAAAGGTTTGGACCTTTGCTAAATCCATTTCTTGTTTAAAAAAAAAAATGATGTTATGCTACTAATGTGAAAACGAGGGCCTTTGGAAAATAAATGGCTGGCCTTTGGATATTGAAAAAAATAAGAATAGACTGGTCTACAGATGTTAAGTAAAACATTTACTCACAAATAGAAATTGTGAAAGCTACTTAGCATTCAAAAAAGGTGAGAGAAAGAGAAACAGAAAAACTCCAAAGGTGGGGAGGAGACGGGAGGGGTGGACCTTAGGCCAAAGGAAAGCAAACTGTGAACGGTAGGAAATACACACCAGGGCAGTAATGTGAAACTTTTGTCCAACTATTTCAACAGCTATTTTTCAATACAGGATGGGTTTTGCTGACTGCATACCTACCAACTACAGTATTATATAACAGGGAATAAGCTCTCTTACAAAAAAAGAAAAAAAATCAGAAACATCTTCCCAACAACTGTGTTAGGAAGTGATTTTGACCATTAAGGAGGAAAAATTCGGCCAAGGGCCTAAAGAACTTCAGATATACCCTTCCTTCCTACTACCAACTCCAAAACAGACTTTATTTTTAAGTCAATTATTTTTAGTACACCTACACGGCCTTGCAGAGCATTAAAAAAAAGAGTGGAATCTGCTCAAAGACAATTCTTTGCAAACATTCTACCTTTTCCAAAGTCTGGCTTTCCCAAACTGTACATTTTCCGCCTTCTGATTCAAGCTGACATAGGCGGGCTTGACTACCCCCCGTTCCAAAGTCCAGCAACAGGAAAAAAAAAATCATGTTCCGCGAGTTAAGTCTGGTGCACCACCTCCTCTAGGAAACATTCGGTTTACTGGTGGGAACTCTGTGCTTATAAAACCAAGAGGAGGGGAAAAGAACATTTCGCCCTGTCGCCAGCCATCAAGCAAGGGTACAAGGCTCTCCGCGGGCCTCACGGGCTGGCCTCAACTCATTACCTCTTCGCCAGCAGGGACGACACCCAGATAATTTACAGGTCTTTAAGTTTCGGTTTAGAGCTTCCAGACCCGGAGCAGCGTCCGGTTCCGGCGCGACAATGGGCCGCTGTGAGGACGCCGGGGCCACGCGCAGCCCGGGAGGTAGGCGGCCCGGCCCGCCCGCCGCTTCCCACCCGATCCCGCAGCCTCCCCGCGCCGGTCCCCGCCCCATTACCTGCTCCGCCACGGCCCGGAACAGGCACGACCCGTCCTTGGCGACCAGTTTCCGATACAAGCCCAGTTTCCGCAGATAGGCGTCCATGGGCGTCGCGTCTTCCCGGAGCGCCGCACCGCCCTGGTCGCCGCCGTCTGGGGCGCCGACGGCC
>NW_020185337.1:3514844-3570631 GCF_003031525.2 Neophocaena asiaeorientalis asiaeorientalis | reverse complement strand
GGCTCGGGCTCGGGCTGGGAAGGCGGCGGCGGCTGCAGGCGGCGGCCCGAGGCAGCGGTCAGCGTGCATAGGGGAGCCCTGCCTAATACATGGCCAGGCGCACGCGGCCACCTCCCGAGGGCCCACGCGCCCACGGGCAACGGGGGAGAAATTCACGAAAACCCAAGAGCGAGGAGTCACTTCCCGGCGGCCTCGCCGCCCGGCTCAGCAACTGCGCCCGGGGGTCGCCGCCCCCACAAGTTTCCTTGTCCCGACCCGGCTGAGGCGAG
Organism: Neophocaena asiaeorientalis asiaeorientalis; assembly: GCF_003031525.2. Taxonomy (NCBI): domain Eukaryota; kingdom Metazoa; phylum Chordata; class Mammalia; order Artiodactyla; family Phocoenidae; genus Neophocaena; species Neophocaena asiaeorientalis. The sequence continues at coordinate 3,570,362 of NW_020185337.1, read as the reverse complement.
GAAAGCCCCGCACCCGAGCGCGCGCGGAGCCGGCTCAGGTGAAGCGAGGCCTGCAGCCCCAACACCGGCAGCCGAGGAAGCCGAAAGAGAAAGACGCGGCCTTTCGTCTCCCCACCTTACAGGAGGGCGCCGGAGGGGCGGGGAGCGGGCGGGGGCGCCCAGCGGAGGGCAGCACGCTCGCAGCCCAGATTTTGTTTTCGCTTTCGGCCAGACAGCGGAGAGGACGGCGGGAGGTGTAGTTTGGCCAGCGGCAGGAAGTCGGCTTGCGGCGGGCGGGGACGCGCGGCCGGCCTACCCGGGGGAGGCGCCCGGGAGGCACGGGGACTACAAGTCCCTACAGCGCGGGCGCCGCCGCAGCCGCCCGGAGCCGGCTTCGAGCTTTCCGGGCACAGTGTCCGCGAGCAGGCCGAGGGTCTCAGCTGGCCGACGCGCAGCAACCTGCGCGCGCCGCCCCGCCCGGCCGTCCGCCCACTGCGCCGCGGGGCCGCGGGAAGTGCGCGTGCCCTGCGTGCGTGGAGTCGCCAGGGACACTGAGGCTGCTGGGTCGGCCCTTTGTGTATTTCCAAACAGAGGGCGCACCTGTCTGCTCCCCTCCCCGGCCTCTTCTCCTGGCGTTTCCATGGAGGTGGCTTTAACGGCTTAAACAGAAAATAGAGCTAATTGGCGAAGGCTCCTGGAACTGGCACCGTGCGGGGCGACACAGGCTGTCCATAAATCAACCGTGGCCTGCTGATTCCTATTAGAGATTAGATGTACAAGCTCGTGCACTATAGCAAGATGATGCCTTTGCCACAGACATTTTGGTTCACCATGCCACTGTAGCTGCCCACCGCGGCACAAAGAGATGGTCGCCGGTCGGAAAAACTTAGATATTTTTTCTTGAAAAATTCATCTCGTAATTGCTTCATAACGTGCTGGACTTGTCCTGGGTTCCAGCAGTGCTTGCTGGAGGAGTCCCGTTCAACTTCCCACCCTACGAAGTTGAATGACAATATATGCTTTAGAACCTAGAATTTATCCAGCATGTTTTTGTGACACCAGAATTTTATTTTTACTAAAGTACAACAGCATCTGGTGTCCTAATCATTTAAAGACATGGTTAACCATAAAATCTACTCCAGCCTTGAGGCCATGGTGCGCCAGGATGGGGCTGGGGGGACTGGAGAGTTTCTGTAGGTTTAGACATGTGGTCAGACAGGCTCTGGAATGGGGGCAAGGCAGGCCAGAAGGTGAGAGCCCAGTGCAAATTACCGAAAGTTCTATTTTAGAAATTTGTTTTTGGTACTTGGTGCAAACAATGACTCCCATATTCACTTTCCTTTGAACTTCTAAATTTGATTTCTTAAGGTTTAAAGATTCAATATCCAATTTTTTGTATTAGAGAATTAGAGAAAAAAAGTATTCTAACCTAAATGAATTTTCTTGTCCCATTATTAAATTTTGTACATTTTGTAGAGAAATAAACGCTTCAGAATCACTTTTAGAAAAATCTAGTTTCAAGTCAAACCTGTTGCTTTTCTTTCTTTAAAAATATATACATTGCATATACTTCTCATTCCACTCAAAAAGAATTATGCAGTATTGCTACTACCTACAACATGGCTTGCTTTTTTTTTTTTTTTAAATATGGCTTGCCTTATAAACCCACAGAGGAATTGAAAGTAAAGTAATATCTAAACTATAGAGCTTAAATATTGAATTCTTAAAATGAGTAGATTCTATAGTATTAATAAGCAACAGACTTTCTGATATGCCAAAAGAAAGCTATGCCTTTCCTAATATTTATGTTACTATTCCTTCAATAAGAATTCTGAAGCTTATCTCATATTCAATATGTATTTATGGGAAATCTACTGTGTCTAGCATGCTAAGATTGCACTGCTAATTATCTTGAGGATATATTAGAAACATATTGACAGGGGCTTCACGTTTGAAATTTATCAAACCTTACTTTGTAATTGAAATGTTCATGATTACATTTGCTCTAATTTTTTTAGAAGTCATTCAAAAAGCTTTGCTCATTTTTTATATGCACAATAATTTCATTTTGAGTGGCTAACAGTGTTTCAAGCATATTTTCCATTTTAAGCCTTATCCATATTTTAATCTTATTTAAATGTGCTTACATACATATATTTTTAATAACGTATGTAACATCACCATTTTCTAAAGCCCCCAAATTCCTTTGAAATACTTTGAAAAGGAAACCAAATACATCATTAACACTACAATGTCTCTATTTTCCATTGCAAAAATGTAATTCACTGATAATAGTATAATCAAATGGATATGATCATTTAAGTATTCTGGTTGGGGCTTCCCTGGTGGCACAGTGGTTGAGAGTCCACCTGCCAATGCAGGGGACACGGGTTCGAGCCCTGGTCCGGGAAGATCCCACATGCTACTGAGCAACTAAGCCCATGCACCACAACTACTGAGCCCACGTGCCACAACTACTGTAACCTGCGCACGTAGAGCCCGTGCTCCACAACAAGAGAAGCCACTGCAATGAGAAGTCCAAGCACGGCAACGGAGAGTAGCCCCCGCTCCCTGTAACTAGAGAAAGCCCGCGCAGCAACGAAGACCCAAGGCGGCCAAAAATAAATAATTAATTTTTTTTAAAAAAGTATTCTGGGGCTTCCCTGGTGGCACAGTGGTTGAGAGTCCGCCTGCCGATGCAGGGGACATAAAAAAAAAAAAAAAAAAAAAAAAAAGTATTCTGGCTGGCCCTAAAGTTGACTTTTGATATTTTTTAAAATGAATTATTAAATACTAAGAAAACAGAGGCCTTTATCAGAATTCATCGCAATTCTTTGTTATCTTGTAAAAATGTGGTTTGTTATCAGAAGTATAAGAAGAATAACACATTTCCAGTCTTTTCTACACATGAGGTCTTGGCAAAATTACTTATTATCCTCACTCTTACTGAATGAGCGCAGAACAGCCTCACTCTAAACTGGCTGCTTTGGGTTCCAAAATTAGAAGTAAAACACCTGTTGTATCTGACCCTGGGCCTGTTTAAGGAAATCCTTTAGGTATTTTGAGACCTGATCCAAGACAGACCCTCTGTATGCCAAATCCCCAAATATAGCTCACTGTTTAGGCAATGTTAAAGGATCCTATGACTTTAAACTGGACCAATACTTACAGAAATTCACTTGCTTTCAAATTCACTTGTTGACATTAACCTCTGAAACTTTTCAAGAAACCACATCTGATTGACGATGTTCCCTCTGAGGAAGCCATTTCTGATTAGCAAAAGTGAAGACATTTTAATCAAATATAACCTGAAGGATTCAACGCTCCTTAGAACCTAACGGAATTAAAGTCATCTTATGCAAATGTGTCGACTGTTTTTCTTGTACACAGTTAAATACCTCAAGTCTGTTTGTTTGTTCTGACACATTTTGGAGATAATTGTATCCGGTGGAATATTTTTGTTCTAAAAAATGGTAGATTTTCTGCAGATTTTTTTCCAATAACAGGTTAGGTGTTATGGTAGCCAGCCTCAAAGATGGCCCCCAATGACCCCTGCCTCCTGGTATTCACACTCCTGTATAATTGCCTCCACCTTATAGCAAGATTGGTCTGCTTGATCAATAGAATAGAGCAAAATGATGGTACATCATGGCTGAAATTAGGTAATAAGAGACCCTTTTGGCATTTTGGTGTTCTCTTACACTCCCTGTCTTGTGGGGGACTCTGGTGGAAGCTGGTTGCTATGGGTCCTGGACAAACTTACAGAGAAGTTCTCTTGGTGGGGAACTGGAGCCTCGGTCAACTGCCATGTGAGTCACTTTTGAAGTGAGTCCTCCAACCCAGTCAAGCTTTCAGACGACTGCAACCTCATGAGAAACCCTCAGCTGGAACCATCCAGCCTAAGTCTGAGATTCTTTTTCTTCCCCCTGACCGGGGATTGAACCCAGGCCCCACCAGTGAACGCATGGAATCCTAACCACTGGACCACCAGGGAATTCCCCAGGTCTGAGATTCTTAATTCTGAGATTCTGAGATTCTTGACCTCAGAAACTATGTGAGATAACAAATGTTTGTTGTGTTAAGCTCCTAAATTTTGGAATAATTGGTTATACAGCAATTAATAAGTATTACAGATATAACACTCCATTGTTTCTCTTTACTAGGTAGACATAGAACGTATGTCAATAATTCATTAAAATAACCACTAATTTAATATCCTTAATGGTTTTACTATTTTTCTAAGTTGACAGTAAGTGGAACTTCTTTTTTAAATTTATAAAATCCTTTACAAAAGTAGAAAAACCTAGGGGCTTCCCTGGTGGCGCAGTGGTTTTGAGTACCCCTGCCAATGCAGGAGACACAGGTTCGTGCCCCGGTCCGGGAAGATCCCACATGCCACGGAGCAGCTGGGCCCGTGAGCCATGGCCGCTGAGCCTGCGCGTCTGGAGCCTGTGCTCCGCACGGGAGAGGCCACAACAGTGAGCGGCCCACGTACCGCAAAAAAAAAAAGAAAAACCTAAAATGTCTGGGCTTCATTGTCCCATAGCATTTTGGTTTGTTTTCTATAAAAATTAAAGTAATTAAATCCTACAAGAAACCTATTTTATGAAGAAAGACCTATTTCTTTCAGATCCTATGTGCTGGAGACTGCTAACTGTCCTCCACTTTGCATTTCATTTCTCCTGAATATTAGCTGGATGGCCATGCACACATTTCCCAGCCTACCTTTGAACTAAATGTGACCATGTGACTATTGTAGGCCAATGAGATGTGAGCAGAATTGATGAGTTTGGGACTTCCCTGGTGGTGCAGTGATTAAGAATCTGCCTGCCAATGCAGGGGACACAGGTTTGATCCCTGGTCTGGGAAGATCCCATGTGCCGTGGAGCAACTAAGCCTGTGCGCCGCAACTACTGAGCCTGTGCTCTATAGCCTGTGAGCCAGAACTACTGAGCCTGCGTGCCACAACTACTGAAGCCCGCGTGCCTAGACTAGAGCGCGTGCTCCACGACAAGAGAAGCCCCCACAATGAGAAGCCCATGCACCGCAGCAATGAATAATAGCCCCCGCTCGCAGCAACTAGAGAAAGCCCGCGCACAGCAACAAAGACCCAAAGCAGCCAAAAATGAATGAATGAATTAATTTTAAAAAATAAAAATTTTTTAAAAAATTGATGAGTTTAACTTCCAGGTCATCTCCTTAAAGACGAAGGCTCCTGCCCTCAATAGTCTTTCCTGCTTCCTTTGGGTTCATTTGAAAACATGGTTGAAACAAAGCCAGCATTGATTACAAAGACAACACCCTAAGAGAACAGAGCAAGTAGATGAAGGAAACAGGGCCCCTGAATGCTTCAAGGCAATGAAGGTTTGGATTATTTTGTGAGAGAAAAATAAACGTATTTAACCAACCATTTTTTGTTGTTGTTCTTGTTACAGTTACTTAATCTATGTATTCTAGCATATTCTTCTTTCAATATTAAATAGGTAGTGGTATTTGGGGCCAAATGGAATTTATGTACAAGAGTTACTTCCTTAGTTGCACAGAACATTTTTTTTTTTCTGGAAAGTTCAGAAAAGAATTTTTTTCCTGAAAATTTGGGAATCCCAAATGTTGAAGGACTTCCATAAAGGTTTTCTGATGTTATTTCAGCCAATGACTTTCTTCATCACCAATCTGCATTCTCCTTCAGCTGCTACGTTGGCACTGTTGGCTGCCTCCTCATTTTGAAACTCTCCTGGGCTTCAGGGGATGAACTAAGTAAGTGGAATCAAACTATAGTTTAGTTTCTCTTAGCAGCTGTCACTTCCTTGTGAGGTCAGCACATTGCCATGCCCAAACTTGAAAGACTAAAATTCTCACAGTAGACTAAGGCCCTTATACAAACAGCTAGTGAGAGTCCACCATCTCTGCAAATAAACCCCACATATTTCCAGCCTTTTACCCCTCTTTCCACTACCATCTCTCGATTCCCACCCTGAGAAAACTCACAAAGTTGCCTTCCAAGGAATTGACTTTAGTTCCCCAGTGTGGGTTGTAAACTCTTTGTAGGTTTATAGAATTTAAGATTATCTTGTATTTCCCAAGTGACTAAGAATGTATTTGCTTTTGGGTATTCAGATTAGCAATTCAATAAATATTCATTTAATATTTTCATGTATTTCCAATAAATCTCTCAATGAGAAAAACATTTACAATGAAGATGTATAATTATGGAACCTGTAGTTGTGGCATAAGTATTTGGCCAAGACTGTGTGTCAGGTTATACATCATATTTTACTTTATAAACAAAGAATTGAAGATAATGTAAATGTTCAACAGTAGCAAATTGATTAACTACATTTTAATATGCACAAACAGGGGACTTCCCTGGTGGCGCAGTGGTTAAGAATCCATTTGCTAATGCAGGGGACACAGGTTCAATCCCTGGTCCGGGAAGATCCCACATGCCACGGAGCAACTAAGCCTGTGCATCACAACTACTGAGCCTGTGCTCTAGAGCCCACGAGCCACAACTACCGAGCCTGTGCACCACAACTACTGAGCCCACGTGCCACAACTACTGAAGCCCACGCACCTAGAGCCCGTGCTCCGCAACAAGAGATGCCACCGAAATGAGAAGCCCGCGCACCACAACGAAGAGTAGCTCCCGCTCACCGCAACTAGAGAAAGCCCGCGGGCAGCAACAAAGACCCAACGCAGCCAAAAAAAAGCACAATTAGAATACTACTGATCCTTTTCATGATGTGTGTGTGTATGTGTCTGTGTGTACGTTGATCACAATCACCCAGATAACTTCTGAAAACTACAGATCACTGGTATTGAAGGGAGAGGATGGGGATAAATGAATCAAAGATTGGGCCATGAGATAATTATTGTTGACATTAGGTGAGGTATATATGGGTGCTCATTATACTATTCCTTCCACTTTGCACATGTTTGAAATGCTCTATAATAAAAAAGGTTAGTTTTCTGAATCCCACTCCAGTTTTCTTGAATCAGAATAACAAGGGATAGGGCAGAGGAATCTGTGTTTTTTTTGTTGGGTTTTTTTTTTGGGTTTTTTTGCGGTACGCGGGCCTCTCACTGTTGTGGCCTCTTCCGTTGCGGAGCACAGGCTCCGGACGCGCAGGCTCAGCGGCCATGGCTCACGGGCCCAGCCGCTCCGCGGCATGGGGGATCTTTCCGGACCGGGGCACGAACCCGTGTCCCCTGCATCGGCAGGCGGACTCCCAACCACTGCGCCACCAGGGAAGCCCAAGGAATCTGTGTTTTATGAGTCTCCCCAGGGGATTCTGAAGATCAGCCAGCATACCTGGGAACATCCGAAAATTCGGATGGCAGCAGAGGGGCAGTGCATACCACCCAAGAAAAGGAAATTATGGATTTTTAAATTAATGTGAGAGGAGGAAATAGACAGTTGACCTGTATTCCAAGTCCATAATCCCTGTTCTAGATCATCACAAAAAATTCTTAAAGATTGCAGTCTTTACATTGTACTCATGGTTTTATATATATAAGCATACAGCGGAGATATTGTGGGTTCAGTTCCAGACCATCGCCGTAAAGCAAGTCACATGAATTTTTTGGTTTCCCACTGTATACAAAAGTTATGTTTATACCACACAGTAGTTTATCAAGTGTGCAATAGCATTATGTCTAAAAAAAAAAAGTACGTACCTTATTTTAAAAATACTTTATTGCTAAAAACTGCTAACCATCATCTGAGCCTTCAGTCAGTTGTAATCTTTTTGCTGGAGGGTCATGCCTCAAAAATATTTGAAATATTGTGAGAATTATGAAAATGTGTCACAGAGACATGAAGTGAGCAAATACTGTTGGAAAAATGACGCCAAAAAACTTGTTCAATGTTGGGTTGCCACAAATTTTTTTTAATAAATTTATTTATTTTTGGCTACTTTGGTTCTTTGTTGCTGTACGCGGCTTTCTCCAGTTGCAGAGAGCGGGGACTACTCTTTGTTGCGGTACGTGGGCTTCTCATTGTGGTGTCTTCTCTTGTTGTGGAGCACGGGCTCTAGGCGCACGGGCTCAGTAGTTGTGGCTCGCGGGCTTAGTTGCCCTGCGGCATGTGGATCTTCCCGGACCAGGGCTCGAACCCATGTCCCCTGCACTGGCAGGCGGATTCTTAACTACTGTGCCACCAGGGAAGCCCTGCCACAATTTTTTTTTTTTTAAAAAGGGATCTTCCCGGACCGGGGCACGAACCCGTTTCCACCTGCATCGGCAGGCGGACTCTCAACCACTGCACCACCAGGGAAGCCCCCCTGCCACAAATTTTTGATTTGTGAAAAATACAATATCTGTAAAGCGCAATAAAGGAAAGCACAATAAAATGAGGTATGCCTGTAATACCATTAGACAAAGACATATAAAGACAAAATTATATGGCTTAAGATGACTGCAATATAAAATACCAATACTTTAAAATTAAAGGAAGAACATATAATAAGGCATTGTTAATTAAAATACAAAAGTGTACCATCATAATTAAAACTAAGACGTGGAACATACTACTGTTCCATAGATATGGAACATAAAACTAACATAGATATGGAAGAGCACTATAAAAATTAAGTGAAATAATTTTAATAGCTTTACTGAGAATGTAAATGACACACAATAAAATGTACATATTTAAAGTGTACAATTCGATAAGTCTTGATGTATGTCTATATCTATGAAACCATCACCACAATCAAGATAATGAACCTATCCATTACCCCACTGTTTCCTATTCCCTTTTATTATATAATCTCTTTACCCCATCCCTCCCCAACCCTCAATTCTTCATGTAACTACTGCTGTTTTCTGTCACTGTATTAGTTTGCTAGGGCTGCTATAATAAAATACCACAGACTGGGTGGCTTAAACAACAGAAATTCATTTTATCACAATTCTGAAGGGTAGAAGTTCAAGATCAAGGTGTCCTCAAAATTGATTTCTTTGAGTAATCTCTCCTCAGCTTGTAGATGGACATCTTTTCCATGTGACTTCACATGGTTTTCTCTCTGTATCCATCTGAGTAGAAATGTCATCTTAAAAGGACGCCAGTTAGATTGGATTAGAGCTCACCCTCATGACCTCATTTTAAATTAATTACCCCCTTAAAACACTATTTTCAAAAACAGTTACATCCTGAGGTACTGAAGGATAGGATTCTAACAGATAATTTTGGGGGGATCCAATTCAGTCCGTAACAGAAACTGGAGATCAGTTTGCATTTTCTAGTGTTTTATATGAATGGAACTCTTTCTAAATGAACTCTTTTTTGTTTGACTTTGTTCACTCAGCATATTTATCTTAGATTGATCCATTCATGTATCAATAGTTCATTTCTTTTCATTCCTGAGTGGCATTTCATGGGCTGGACACACACATTGTTTATCCATTCACCTGTTGATGGACATTTGGGTTATTTCCAAGTTGAAGCTATTAAAAATAAAGCTGCTGTGAACTCTTTATTTCTCTTGGGCAAATTACCTAATGGCTGGGTCATTTGAGAGGCGTGTGTATAACCTCATAAGAAACTGCCTGTGATATTGGGATTTATAATAAGAAATATATATATATAGTCTTTGTTCCTCTCAGTTCCTGGCACAGAGCTCCGAAACTCTTGGAATTTCCTAAATGAAGAGAGTGATAAAGGCCCCTTTGTTCATAGGCGGCTTTTTTGGAAAACCCCTCGGTAACCTAAGGATGGGCTGGTTGACTGGGGAACCAATTATGAATAATCTCCTCCTGAGAGGAGAGAGGGGCTGAAGGTTGAGCTCAATCACGGATGGCCAGTGATTTAATCAATCGTGCCTATGTAATGAAGCCTCCATAAAATCGCTGGACAAGATTTAGAGAGCTTCTGGATTGGTTAACACAGGGAGATTAGGGGAGAGTGGAGTGCTCAGAGAGGGTGGAAGCTCCATGCCCCTCTCCGCATACCTTGCCCTTTGTAAGACTTTGCCTGGGTTCTCGCTCTCTGTACCATGGCCTAAAACCTCTCTCCAGACATTAAGCTGGGGTAATAGACTCACAACATCTGTTTCCCATCTTTCAGTGATCGCTGTCCTTTGTTTTCTAACATCCATTGTCTTGAAAACCATTGTTTCATGTATTTTGCCTGCATTTTTGGTTATTTCAGGAGGGACGGTAAATAAACTCCCTGTTATTCCATCTTGAGTGGAATAACAGAAGTCTGAAATAATAATTTAAAAACAAATACAAAACAACATAATGAAAAAAAAAAACATGAGTGTTTTTATAGATTTTTTTTCAGTTAGGATCACAAAATAAGTCTAGATTGCCCTGATGTTGACGCGTCTGCAGCACCATCTTGACTCCTACTGGAGATTCTCTGATCCCAGTCATCTCTGTATCTTTATCTCTCATGTCTTGTTGAGATAGTCAATCTAACCTTTAGAAAATGCCCAGTGCCTTCTTCCCACCATGTGGCAATGGACAATCACAAACTGATGTATACAAAGATCATTCTTCATAAACATTCTAATTTTGAGAAACTGTTTGTCTCATTACTTTTATATGCTGATCTAGGTTTGTTAACCTGCTTGTGTGAATATACTTTTATTTGAAGGTTTGTTCAGCAAATCTTTGCAGTGGCTAAATTTACAAGTTACAAAAATAGAGGGGTACTATCAAAGGAGAAAGAGTTTAAACAACAGCTGACAATAGAATTATACACGAAAAGTTTTTCTTAAAGTAAAGGAAGTACATATATGAAACACATACCAAAGATACATTTTCACTGAAAAAATAAAATGGAATCCACCAGAAAACTTTAAGAATTAATGAACAAGTTCAGCAAGGTTGTGGGATACAAGATCAATAAAAAAATTGTTTCTACACAATAGCAATGGACAATCTAAAAAGGACATTAAGAAAACAGCTCTATATACAATGGCATCACAAAGAGTAAAATCTCAGTAAGAAATTTACAAAAGCAGTTCAAGAACTTGGGCAAAACTGCATTGCTTGTTGAAAGACATTAAAGAAGACATAAATACATGGACAGACATTACATATTCATGGATCAGAAGACTTAATAATGTTAAGACGGCAATTCTACACAAATCTACAGATTGAACATAATCCCTATTTGTTTCTCCAAAAAATATACAAATGACCAACAAGCACATGAAAAAAATGCTCTTTATTAATTATGGTTATACAAATCAAAAGCACAATGAGATACCCCTGCACACCCACTAGGATGGTTACAGTCAAAAAAAGACAGACAACAAATTTTGGTGAGGATGTGAAGAAATTGGGACCCTCACACATTGCTGAAAGGACTGTAAAATGGTGCAGCCACTTTGGAAAAACAGTTTGCCAGTTTCTCAAAATGTTAAACATAGAGTTACCATATGATCTAGCAATTCTACTATAAGGTACATGTTCAAAAAAATTAAAACGGGGAGGGGGAAGGGTAAGCTGGGACGAAGTGAGACTGTGGCATGGACATATATACACTACCCAATGTAAAACAGATAGCTAGTGGGAAGCAGCTGCCTAGCACAGGGAGATCAGCTCGGTGCTTTGTGACCACCTAGAAGGGTGGATAGGGAGGGTGGGAGGGAGATGCAAGAGGGAGGAGATATGGGGATATATGTATATGTATAGCTGATTCACTTTGTTATACAGCAGACACTCACACAACACTGTAAAGCAATTATACTCCAATAAAGATGTTTAAAAAAACCCCACGAAAACACATGTCCACACAAAAACTTGTATTCTAACGTTCACAGCAACGTTACTCATAATAGCCAAAAAGTAGAAACAACCCAAATGCTCATCAAATGACGGACGGGTAAATAAAATATGGTATAGCCCTTTAATGGAAAAGCATTCAGAAATAAAAATGAAAGATGTACGGATATACGCTACATAATGAATGAACCTTGAAGACATTATGCTAAATGAAGAAAGCCTGTCACAAAAGTCCACATGTATAATTTCATTTATATGAAATGTCCAGTATAAGCACATTCATAGAGACAGAAAGCAGATTTATGGTTGACCCAGTCTGCGGGGTGGACAAAATGGGGAGTAACTGCTAATACATACAATTTTTGAGGGGGGATGGAGATATTCTAAAATTAGATCGTGGTAATGGTGGCACAGCTCTCTGACTATACTAAAAACCATGAAATTGTGCACTTCAAAAGAGTGAATTTTATGGCATGTGAATTACACTTCAGTAGAGCTGTTATAAAAAATAAATAAAATGGAGTGCAAGTATTTGAAATAAACTTAAAAAGCCAAAAATGAATGCATTTTACTATTTGCCTTCAAGTCTACTACAAGGTTCAGTTTTATAAAGTGAGTAAATTTTCTTGTGCCAAAATCGACTATGTTTTCAATCAACTCAATTAGTGTTGTTTTCCTTTTCTTCAATTAGCAAAAACAGTTAAAATATTTAGTCTGATTAGTTTCATAATATAATAAGCATACCGGTTATTATTCTTCTAGGAAAAACATCTGTAACTTTACTAATAATACTTTCAGTCTTTTAATTATCTGTTTTTATGAAACTCTTACCCATAGTTAATCTAAAAGAGGAAAATAGAGTGGCAAGAAAAATTAAAACTTAATGCCAGTAGAATAAGAAAGTGGCAAGAAAAATTGAAACTTAATGCCAGTAGAATAAGAAAAATGTAACAGGGTATGAACTTTCTACTTGTTTTAGTATGCTTTCTTTCTTTGCAATAAACACATTCTAGGGAAGAAGGCACTTCCACTGCCACTGCTGAGAACAAATAAAGTATTTCCCTAATCTATGTAAAGACTCATCACTAGCCCATAGACTATTGAGCTAAGCATTTGTGAAGGAAATTTAAGAATAGGACATTTGATTTGTGTGCCACTATATAAAAAGAAAATATATGTACAGGGCTGAAAGCATGTGGAGAGAGGTGAAACAGGGGCTGATTCTTGGGATATAAACGTAGGAAAAAATGTCAGAGAAAGTAGGAGCCTCATGCCCCCAAAATGACAGATGAATGGACTAAGGATTACTGGGAGGCCTTACTGGCTAGCCAGCTCCCCCATCCTTCACAAAGTTTAACTCTACACATACCAACTCCCTTGGCAGGCATGCTGGCAGACCCCCAGCTTGAGAGCTGACTACCAGCTGAGTACAGAGGTTTCACTCAATGGCTTAAGTTTTGTTAAGGTCCCAGTAGGGCCTTCGGACACCTACCAGAGTAATGAGGGTGCTGAACTAAGAAAAGGCCACATTCCCCCCTCCACTGTGACATGTAGTGATGGCCACTCTTTTCCTCCCTAAAATATGAAAAGACAAAACGAAAAAGAAGAAAAAAATTCTAAATGATGCCCTTTAGCTAGCTCACGGGACTCATTATTTAGCTATAGGCCCTCAATCCCAAACTGACCCTTTTATAGCTTCTGTATTGACGCCAGGACTGGAACTTTGTGAATTACATTTCCCAGATTCCTTTGCCAGCTGGCTGTTAAATTCTGCCAATAGGAGGCACTAGAGGGAGACTAGAAGTTCAGAGGAAGAGAGAGGGACTTCTTTCCTGTTTTTTTTCCTGTTCCTGCCTGTGTTGACCCAGCTTCTTTCAGCACCCCCAGCTTCTCCCTCCGTCCCCCTGCCGCCCCCACCTCCAAGTAGCCAGGCAGGGCTCACTTCTCAGATGCGGATGGATACCCAGTTCTAGAAGGGCCCTTCCTCCCAGGGGGTGAACGATAATCCCAGTAGCCTTCCTTCCGTTTCCCCAGATCTAGAGGCAGCTGTTGCTTCTGCTGTCAGCTCTGAGTATCTCCCCTGTTCAAATACCTAGTGTTTTTCTTTTATCTTTCTTTTCCTGACTGATACAATACTAAGCTCTGCTAGCTGTAACATGTAAGGGCATCCAACACTTCCTTTACAAAGATATGGAAAGGCTGAACCGAAAAAGAAAAGAAAAACTGGTAAGTTTTGCTCCTTAGTTAGTTCAACCCATATCATCTTCCTAATTAAATGTTGAAGTCTCTCAGTATGAACATGCCATATTTGTTTTTCAACATGCCTAAACACCACCTGTATAGCCTCTTCTACCAGTGAATGAATTCCCATATAAAATAAATATTTGAGTTTCTTTTTCTTAGTGTATGTCACATATTTTTATAAAAGTAAAATTAACTTTAGCTGTACGTAATTTCCATTGCATCTGTAGAGCTAAAGGTCACTTAGTAATATATTTCCATGCCATTCCCCAGATCAAAGTAAGAGACTACCAAATTCCCATCATCAGTCATCTATTCTGAACCAAAAATCTCTTCTCGTGATTGTCACATTGTTAAGTAGTCTCCTTTCATCTGGAGAATTGGCAGAGCTTCCTGAGACACTGTATGCCCTCCTCCTTCTCTGGCTAAGGTGTATTTTGAGTACAGCAGAATAAGGTTGATGGTATTTCTTCAAGATGGGTATTTAGGCAAATCCCATAAATACTCTGTGCCAGTTACTGATTCATTGTCTCTCAGTTCCCAGTTCACCTTTCATTGCCTGCTCTATGATAATGAAGCTGGACTTCCTCCTTTGTCGGTTGGCATGATGCTAAGCTTTGTCAGTAGAGGGGGTTGGGAGAACGCTGGAGGAGAAAGGTGTTTCTCTTGCTGGTTGAAGTCCAGTCTTTTCCTCAGGCTCTCGCAGTGGTTAGCAGCACCCAGCACGCTTAGCACCTCTTGGGTGACTTCACAGCAGAGTGCTGGAGCCAAGGTGTTTCCCCATGAACAAGTTCTCCCAGCAATTCTGGGGGTAGGTTTCCAGCAAGTTTCACCAGTATGGCACCACCGGAAACTTTGCCATCTGGTGAGCGAAGGCCATGCTATTTCCAATGAGCTCTGGATGTCCGCACTAAGGGGTCCCTTCCTCGGTGCTGTAGCTCAGCCTTGTGGGGAGTGACCACTCCCTAAATCTGCTATCTGCATATCCTTTACAGTTCTCTTTACTTCTTACCAGTCAATCTCTTTTTACTCCAATCCCGTTATATTGAATAATTCTTCATGTTGAGTTTTCCCTGTTCAGATTACTATGTGGTTTCTCTCTCCTGATTGCACTCTGATGATGCATACTCATTTGCTATGCTTTGCCTCATTCCATCTGTTACCAATACAAAACTAAGCAAATGGGCTTCCCTGGTGGCGCAGTGATTAAGAATCTGCCTGCCAATGCAGGGGACACGGGTTCAAGCCCTGGTCTGGGAAGATCCCACATGTTGTGGAGCAACTAAGCCCGTGTGCCACAACTACTGAGCCCACATGCTGCAACTACTGAAGCCCACATGCCTAGAGCCTGTGCTCTGCAACGAGAAGCCACCACGATGAGAAGCCCGTGCACCGCAACAAAGAGTAGCCCCCGCTCGCCGCAACTAGAGAAAGCCCACGCGCACCAATGAAGACCCAACGCAGCCAAAAATAAATTAATTAAATAAATAAGTTTTAAAAAAACCTAAGTAAATATCAAGCATCTTCTACGAATAGTGAAACTCAGGAATCACAGCATAAATATATGTTAGAGGGGGATGTGAAGTTTTTAAAAGGCTTGATTCATGTTAGTGTAGATTTTTTAGCCCTTGTCCTATCCCATTCCTGCTTTGATTAGACAATTATAGACTTAGCTAGCTTTTTTTTTTTTAACATTCGTTTAAGATTCTCTTCTATACATATTTAAATTAGTACTTAAATGCTCATTAAATGGTAGCTGTTAATTCAATTATAAAATTAGTTTCTAGTATCTTTGAAAAGCCATCACATTTTACTGTTGTTTTATTTTTTATTGGCGTATAGTTGCTTCACACTGCTGTGTCAGCTTCTGCTGTACAGCAAAGTGAATCAGCCGTACGTATACATATATCCTGTCTTTTTAAATTTTCTTCCCATTTAGGTCACCAGAGAGCACCAAGTAGAGTTCCCTGTGCTGTATAGTAGGTTCTCATTAGTTATATGTTTTATACACAGTAGTGTATGTATGTCAATCCCAATCTCCCAATTCATCCCACCCTCCCCTCTTTCCTCCTTGGTATCCATACGTTTTTTCTCTATGTCTGTGTCTCTATTTCTGCTTTGCAAATAAGATCATCTATACCATTTTTCTAGATTCCACATTAGCTAGCTTTTAAACCTCAGGTTTAGTGTTGCACATCTGTTGCCCTGTCTGTCCTGCACTGCTGCCCTCTCATTTTGGAAAATGCAGTCATTTCTTTGATGGGTCTGCTCCCTTCCATTCCCACTGACTCTTCTAAATGTGTGATTCTATTGGAGGCTGCAAGTACCCACCCTGTCATAGGTTGGACACAGGACATGAGTCAGAGACTTTGCTTAGGATTTTTCTGGATTGGAAGTTAAAGAAGTCATTTCCTCTCTGGCCAAGCTAGGAAGATGTAAATTGGGAGCTAGTGGTAACTATGGGTCCAGCTTTGCGGAAAAAGTCAATCTAAGAAAATGAAGTTGATATACAGAAAAAAAAAAAAAAGCAACAATAGGAGGAAAGAGAAAAAAAGATTGTTGGAGTTAGAGGGCTTGGGTTTTGTATTATCAGAGGCACAAGTGTGCCCATGCCCTTCCCACAATTTCGTTAGTTGAACCAACCAGTTCATTTTTTCACTAAGCTACTTCTGAGTTAGGTTTCCGTCACTTTTAATTAAGAATTCTAAAGTGTTATCTTTCCTGAAGACCCCTGACTACATACTTACTTCCATTCTTTAATTCCTTCAGCGTACTTTATCTGTACTATTTACTGTGCTAACTACTTTACACTGTGCTTTTTCCCTAACTGCCCATATGGTACAACTTAACATTTAGCTAATAGTACATAAGGCCATATTTGTGTATATACATTCTGTTCTTACCAGTTAGATGGTAATCTTCACATCTTTTACAGTGCCATGCACATGGTTTGCTGATTAGCTGATGGATGGGAATTCCCTGGGGCTATAAATATGGTGATCTGTTTCCCTTTTGGGGTCTTGTTTAACTATATATTATGGTAAACCGTGCATAGGAAATATTCAAATAGCATACTGTGATAACAATAGTCTCTATTTATTTTTAAAATTTACACGTTTTATTTATAGATATATATTAATGAGATATAGTTGATTTATAATATTCTATTAGTTTCAGGTGTACAACATAGTAATTCAATATTTTTATAGATTATACTTCATTTACAGTTATTATAAAATATTGGCTATATTCCCTGTGTTGTATAATATATCCTTTTAACTTATTTATCTTATACCTAGTAGTTTGTACCTCTTAATCCCTTACCCCTACCTTGGTCCTCCTCCCACCCCTCTCCCCACTGGTAACCACTAGTTTTTTCTCTATATCTGTGAGTTTCTTTTTTGTTATATTCACTAATTTGCTTTATTTTTTAGATTCCACATATATGTGATAACATACAATATTTGTTATCAAAGGAAGTTTTGCCATTTGTAAGAACATGGATGGACCTGGAGGGTATCATGCTTAGTGAAATAAAGTCAGACAGAGTAAGACACGTGCATTATGTGAGATTCTATTAAGGCTCTGTTATATTTATGAGACTATGTTTTGTTACATGATCTTATTTAGTTGAAACCCTAGGAAGTATTATTTCCATTTTAACTCTGAGAATACTGAAGGTAAATTAACTTGACAGAGTTAAGGTTCACCAAGTCTTAACTGACTCCAAGTTTCATCCACTATGCTGTGTTGCTTCACCTGTAATGTATATTCTCTATATTTTAAAAGAAAGACTTCTAAATGTATATTGCATATACTTTTACCTTTAGCTATAGGAAATAGTTTAGGAAGAATAATGGTTTAGGTGGATTCTCAGGGTACCAAATAGTCATTACTAAACGTTGGACATCATAAAGACAATTCTTTTTTTCCTTTAAAAGTTCTGAACTACTCAAGATTTACCTGCCAGTTTAATGGTGTACGCATGATGGGATGGGGCAGTGTTACGAATGTGGTCTCATCCGCCTGATTTACCTTGGATGTTACTCTATTTTGCAGTAAAGAGAAACCTTGACCACAGTCTTGAAATAAAACTAGTGGCCATTTAAAGCTAGTTTTATTCTTCTGAGAAAATTATAAAACAGATACATACAAATAGGCCTGTAGTTGGCCTAGCCTTAATATCCCCTGATCAAATTGCCTTCTCTTATTTTTGTTTAAATTGTTCTTGATATATAGGAGACCATTTCGATTTTTATATCAGATTAAGTTTACACATTGATTAAGATACACAGAGCAGCATTTTCTCAATAATTAGCACATCTTGGGGTGTGGGTTTATTAAACTCATAGTCAAAATTACTTTTAAAGAGCTTTTGTGGTAAGTCGACCCAACTAATTCCCTTTTTTCCTAAGCTACTTTGAGCAATTACCCGTAAAAATGTACTTGCTGGAGTTTTTATTGCTAGTTTTTTAAAAAGGACTATTGTTGATGAAAGTAAAGTAATTGCAATTCATTTGCTGTCGTTCACATTTCAGTTCTACATCTGTTCCGGGACAGAAGCTTGAAAAGGTTGGTGGAGCTGTATTGACTACTTGCAGTCAGAAATTGTTTCGGTAGCTCTATTTATGATGTCAAAACAGACAGAAGGAAAGCAAAACATTTGTTATATCATTCAAGTTTTTGTTCTCAAGTGTGGCAAATAACTGATTTGTGCTATTATCACACAATAGACTAAGTTTTGCTTTTATTCTTCTCTATCTTTTAACTGAAATTACAAGTCATCCAGAATTCAAAGGCTAATTTTGTACCAATTAAGAAGGAGCAAGGATAAAAATTTCCCTCTGAAAAGCATCATAAAGCTGGACCAATTAAATCAGGCCTCACTTGATGTTGAATCTGACTTTAGAATCAATACTGTTAAAGGAGATTCTAGTGAAAGCTTAAACCCTTAGAAGCCTTTTGTTTTAGATACATTCCTATGATTTGGCCTATATGCAGAAGACAGTTAATCTACAGATGGGCACACATTCATGGGTGGACTGCTCGGTGTTGCAAACACGCACATTCAATCAAAACCTTTCCTCAACTGGGCAGATTTTCACATATGGACCCCAAGTGACAGGACACACACTTACATACCTCTCTGATGTTTCTGAAGGACATCTTAGAGGGACTTTTTCCCTATGACTGATAACACTAAGGAATTGTACGTGTATTTACTTCTGTCCTTTGAGATTTTCCAATAGCTCAGTTGAATTCTTTTTTTTCTGATTGCTGCTGAAATGAAAAAGAAATTCAGACTAGCAGATACATTTTTGCCCTTGGAAAACTCTTTATTACAATCTTAACTCTTAATAGCAAGAAAGAAATTCAAATGCATTTAAGTCATCAAGGGCCACACCAGAAAGTAGAAAACTTTTCTGCTCGGAGGGGCTGAAAATTAAGGGCAAATCTATAACTTCCCCTCTCCCACCCTACCCTCTCTCCATGTTCTGCCAATAAAGAAAACAAATCAGTCTCTTTCTCAAAAGCTGGAGGGGAACATTGAAGAGAGCCTCAGAGAGCAGAAAAATATACCCCCAATAGACACTAAGAAAATGTCTAAATCGACAATCCCCAGACCCATGAAGCAGTGTGTGTACCACTGTTTCCCTATGTGGATTTTTCTTATCTCTTTCCTATTTAAAACATGGAGTGGGCAGAATGTTTTAATCCAGAGTTTTTACTGTTGTAACCTAGGAACAATAATTTGAGGTTTCTAAGTATGTAAGTGTCACCATGGAAACAAAAAGAAATCTCTCGGAGATATGCTTCTGCCTGGAGCTTATCACTAAATAAAAAAAAAATGTCAAACTCAAAGTGTATGTAGATTCATGGACTGTTGAGCTAGGTGAATCTTTAGTCTGTTACTAGCCCTGAAAATGGAGTTTTAAAATTTTATTTTTTAGTTTCTATTTATTGAAGTAACATTGGTTTATAATGAAAATATATTTTTAAATGTCCAGATACATTGTTAGTGGTGTAACGTCTATGGGAACAATTTGCAAATCATCATCAAAATTACAATTATACATACTCTTTGACCCAGCAGGTCTTCTTCTGGAAATTTATCCTACAGATATAGGTATAGCGTATACATATATGCTAAATAATGCATACATGAGGTTATTTATAGTAACATTATTTGTGATAGCAAAAGCCTGAAAACAGATGGCATTTCTATTAATAGGGCACTGGTTAAAATAAAGTATGGAATACCATGCAGCCATATTGATATGGAATGATATACAAGCTATACTGTGAAGGAAAAATAACAAGTACAGTGTATAGTACGCTACTGTTTGTGTGCGAGGGAAGGGTAACATTCATATTTATTTGTTTGTGTATGTATAACATATCTTTGGATGGATTCACCAGAAAGTGCTAACATTGGTTTCCTCACAAGGAGTGGAACTCGGTAACTGGAGGTACAGGGATGGGAGGGAGTCCTTTCACTGTATACCTTTTAGTACCTTTTGAAATTTGAACCATGCAAATGTGTTATTTGAAAACTAAGTAAATTTAAATAAAACAAACGTATATATACATATATACACATATACATATATACATATATATACACAGGTGAACAAAACTGTTCACTGACCTACAAAAGTTTCATTGGTTCTACCCACATTCAGAAATGTCTTAACATCTTTGCCTTTCATCTTGTATAAAAAGATTTTCTAACATGGAAAAAGTATGTTCTGGAAAATGTATTAAAACAGTAATAGCTAATTGAACATATGCTATGTGCCAGGCCGGGTACTCAGCCCTTCACATATGTGTTCTCATTTAATTTTCACAACTCCATGAGATGGCTACCCTTCTTATTTTCATGTTACAGAGGAGGACATTGATGTAACACAGCTACAATCCACACCCAAGTCTTACTGACTCAAAAGCTTGCGTTTAATCACTCCGCCACGCTGTTGGTCTTAATTTCTTTCAGTATACTAAAACTCATCAAACACCTTTGGCTGTATATCAACTCACTAAAATTGGATAAGTAGAAAAAAATGTATAGGCATTATGTGGCAACTGGTTGTGTCATTTGATCAGTGAAAAAAACATTGTTCCAGAATAAAGGCCAAATATATTGGCCGCATTCTTGCAAGCCAGTGTAGTGTAATCTTGAGGCCATCTGGTCAAAATCATAAGTCATTAAATATAATTTGTGATTAAATAGGAACTTTCAACAAGGGTAGAATTAACCATTTAAAAAAACACCACTCTTCTTTGGTGGCTTGGTATCAAGAGCCAGATGTGAAAACATCAGTTAGCTTTGGGTTTGTACAAATTTAAAATTTCTTAGGTTCATTGGACTCGAGTCTTGTGTGGTTCAAGTTTCACTTAGCATTGGAAGTATTCAACTTTGGTCTTCAAAGGATAAAGATATTTGAAAAGTATCATAGGACTTCAAATGTTTTATACCAAACAATGCTGATTACTTATATATAAACGAATCAGTACCATCTGGATTATTTGCAACTTCACATACAATTTTAAAGGGAAAAAATTAAATGCCTGGAAAAATATACTGAGGGCTTGGTCAAATGTAAAATATGGGAAATAAACTTCTTTGGGTAGGTTTGTAGACTTTCCTCCAACAAAAGATTATCTACATTCATTGCGTAAATCAAAAGACTGAAATTTAAAAGGTCATTTCTTTGCCGTATTACAAGAAAAATACTCAACAATATTCAAATATTCATGTAAAAAATAACACCATCTACATTAAAGAGCTTTGTTATTTACAAAAGGACAAAGTGTTTTTTCTTTTACATTTTATAAAATGAATAACTGTGACTTTTGAAAGGGATCATTGTGATAAATTTTCAAGGATTTAGATGATATTAATATCTTTTTTTAAACTCCTCTTTACATCCCAAAGAGCTTGAGGTAGTTTATAATGAAATATACATATTGTCTCTATCCGAGTCCAGGCAAGAAAACAGACACCACTCAAAGTCTTTCACAGAGGGAATTTTAATTCAGAGAATGATATGGTCACAGACGCGTGACGGAAAAGCTGAAAAGGCAAGCATAGGACACTGAGGCAACCCAGGCATTAGCAACACAGGATGCTACAACCAGCCTAGATCAGGAATACAGCCAGAGGAGGCAGACTTACTAAAGTCTAGAAAATGGGATAAAGTGCGTGGCCTGTTCCCACTGAGCTGGGACAGGATGATCTGCCTGGCAGAAACTGACACCAAGAATGTGAAGCAACCACCCCTGCAGGTGCTGCCTGAGACAGAGTTATAAATAATTTGCCTTCCCATCCTCTACTCCAATCTTTTGCCAGGGCCTCTTATCAGCTGAACCTACCTGGAAGCTAGGGAAAAAGGGACTGGGAGATGTAATTCCCTCTGATGTAGAGGAGAGCACAGGAAGGGCAGAGAACGGATTCCAGAGTTTAGCTTTTTGGCTATTCAGCATCCATTCTTACCCTTAGACCAACTCAAGAGCAACTTCCTGATTCTGCCTAACATGAGGCCACTATCCATCCAGCAAGCAAGGATACTGATATCTTCAGAAGACACAAAGTCCTATCAGCCATTGTGTCCATCTCAAGGTTTTCCAGGTGATACGCAATCCTCGCTGGGTGTGGCTCCTTGTGGCCCTGGTGTCCTATGAACTCAATTGCAAAATTAAGCTCTAAGGACTCTCATTCAATGTAGTGGGGAAGAGAAAGGGGAAAAATCTGAAAGATAAAGAAAATATCTGGTGTACATATATATATACAGATTATATATATATCTTATGCATGTGTGTGTGTGTGTGTGTGTGTGTGTGTTTTAAAAAGGCATAGCTGCTACAATCACTATTTCTGTAATTATCACAAGGTCAAGGGTGATATTTATTACTTCCTTCACCATCCATTTTATAATCTTCTTGTTCTCATCCCTCACCTTGATTGGTTGGGATTCTTTACATGATTGGGGGACTAAAACCTTTATTCCATAATAGTCCAGACTTTATTGGGTTGTTTTATACTAGCTCTATCTCCTCCTGGATCAGACAGACCTTGCTATTTCCTCCCTTGGGCATGATGGCATCTGACTCTAGTTATGGGCTAGGAAGCAATGATAGATGAAAGGCAGGAAAAAATTGGTAATTCAGCCATGCAGGATGGCTGTTTCTCTCTGCAGCTCACATGGGATGCTCTCTCGCTGGAATTCTTGAAAGCAAGGTCCTAGGTCTTGTTTAACTTCTTCTCTACCCCTGAACTGCACAAATGCTGGCCTTATTTTATATTCCACACTGGACCATGTGTACCTCTCAGTCTGTTCTCACAAATGACCTCTTTCTACTTTGAGTACACCTCATCTGTACTCTGGGGCTCACACTAGGTCATTCTAGTTACCTCTAGTGTCTCCTACAAAGTCAATGACCAGCTTCTCTAGTCCAATGGTTGAAACAGAGTGTTGGCAGAATGAAGCACAGAGGTCAAAGTTGGGGATCATAATTATTGGGGGAGGCACAAAGAGGCAAGGATTAACCTGTACAAGACAGATTCCCTTGCAGAATGGTCTTCCAGAAAAAGAGTTGGCTTTCTGCAAAGTTGCACTGAAACTGATTACAGCTTAGTGAATAAAGGCCCTGGCTACTGAGAAGTGTTGGACCCAGGCTCCCTCATCCTGATCACACCAAGGAGTGGAATGTTGCTCCCCCAACTGTGAATGTTAAGGGGCTGAGTCACGTAACCAACTCACCACATCACAGAACTTCAAGGCTTGGACTTTACTCCCCATTTCATGTCAGGAGATAAGGGAACTATGCTGAACTAGCTGGATAGAGCTAGAACCAAGTTTCATATTGCTGTATTGTCCCAGGCTCTGATCATGCCCAGTGGCTGGGTAAAAGGCTGATGCCTCCCTAATAATGCAGCTTGAAAGTCTCATAACCCAAGGACGGGGGTCCCGCTCCCACAGGTTGATTCACCCACAAGTCTGCACTGCCCTAGAATGGATGGGCTATCCATGGATCTGCACTCCTGAGACTTCTGGTTCCATGATTCTTCCCTTATGAATGCAACTATGTGTGTGTACTGCATAGTCCTTTTTCCTTGTTTGCTCAACACCCATCTTGAGGCCCTCTGTTCTGATTTGCATATTGTTTTGTTAGAGTTATTTCTCCAGTATTTTTCTTAGATTGAATACAGGAGTGATATATTCTCGGAATCTTTGATTATAACTTTCTTTCCCAGTTAGCCAATTTTTTTTTGATCTATGTAAAGGACTGCAGAGTTTCAGTTCTTTATATAATAATGTGTAGATGGTATTCTACTAATTTCTAGCCTCTGATGTTACAGATTTGAAGTCAGATAGCAGTTTGTCTTTCTTTGTAAGTAAAATATTTTTTCTGACTGGAAGCGCTTATGATTTTCTTCAATTTTTGGAGTTTCAGGTTTACCAGAATATGCCTAGGAATGTATCTCTTCTTATTAAAACCATCTGGAATTCAGTGAGCCCTTTCAGTCTGCATATCTTTCTTTGGCTCAAGGAAAGTTTCCTCATTAGATTTAATTATTCCCTTTTTTCTATTTATTCTATTACTTCTTTTTATTCGCCTATGGAATGCCTATTATTCATATGTTGGGTCTTCTGGACCTATCTTTCAAATCTCATCATTTCCCTAATGATTTCCATCTCTTTTATTTTTGTTCTATGCTTTGATATCTTTTACTTGACCTTCAGACCAGTAATTTGGGTCTTAACTTTAAACATTTTCTCTTTGTATTAGTATGCTCAATTCCTAGTCCATTTGTGCTGTTTATGAAACTCTTTTAAAGAGTTTCCATTATACTTTTAATTCTCTTCCAGTTGTTCTCTTTGAATAAGGAATTATTCTAGTATCCTGTTTATTCATCCCCTCCCTGGCTGCTGGACCTAGTTATATTGACTTTCTTCCCAGGAGTCTACCTATCTTTGAGAACTACATTTTCCACAGGAACAATGGATTTCAGATGCTAGCATCAGTATTCTCTAGTGCCGGTCCTTAGGCTCTCATCTGGCTCAGAAACGAGAGGGACCTGCAGCCACTCCCTCCCAACCAGGGGTTATGTTCATTTTTGGCCTCACTTCTTCATTCCTCTCTATGTGCCTTTGTGGCATGGAGGTACCTTCCCATACTGGATGGGATTTTCTGCCTCAGTCATATGACTTGATTTGACCAATGGGATGTTTTCAAGCAGAGGCTTGAAAAAGTGCATGCACACTGCCACTTGCTGTGTGGTTCCTTTGCCTTCACCCCAGGAATGCCTCTGGGCTAACCTATGGAAGGATGAGACACATGGAACAGAGATATGTCATCCAGTTGACCCTCCAAATGCCTTCCTAATCTCATTTCAGGGTGTTCATAAAGACTGAAAACATAGGCTAATACATATAATGTTATCAAGGACATCTTTAATTTGTAAAAAGTAAAATAACATAAATATTTATGTTTCCAGGATTCATGGGCATTTTTGTCCATTATAAGTCAAAGTCCTTATAATGATCTACAAGGGGGCCCTATATGAGCTGCTACTTTCTCCACCTCTCTGATCTCTGAGAATCTCTGGTTTTCCTTCTTGCTTATTCTGCTCCAGGCACACTGGCCTCCTTGCTATTCTTTCTTGAAGGGGGGCACTCTCTTGCCTCAGAACCTCTGCATGTATCTGGAATGCCCTTCACCTTTTACCCAAATATCCAACTGCATGCCTCACCCCCTCTATTCCTTCCCATCTCCTCAGAGGTCACCTTCCCTCATTGCCCTACTGATTTTCCTCCCACACTCTCTATTCTTTTTCCGTTTATTTTTCTCCATAGTACTTGTCATAATCTCACGTACACTATTTTTCTGACTTTGTTGGTTTTCTCCCTTCCTCACTAGATTGTAAATTCTCTGAGGGCAGGGATTTTTGTTCTGCTTCGTCCTCTGCTGTATCTAATACCTAGACAGTACTTAGTAAATACTCATTGAATTGAATGAAGCAGTCAATATTTTAAAAAATTATTTTGGGCCTAGAGCTAAATGTTTATTTTTATTGGTAACAGAACAAGCATTCTGTTAATCGAAAAGTTGCATCATGTCATTTAAGTTCAAGCAAAATCTAACGGTGGCTGAAGAGAGATGGTTATTTTAGATACAGTTTATTTAAGGGCCTATCACTGTTCTCATAGTGGTAGATATGATGTGAATGTTTAATAAATCTGAATGTCCAAATAATTTTTTTCTGTGAAATAAAGGGCTAAATATGCCTCCACAAAAGCTTTAAAAATTCTTAAACATTCTCAACAGATTTCTCATCAAGTTAAAACAGAATATAGTTTTAGTCATTAGTGTAATGTGACATGAGTTATTCTGAGGCTTGACTTAGGTAAAATAACCTCATAATGTATTTCAAATAGAGAATTAATTCAGCTTTGTCATCTTCACAAATTGTTTACACACATGTTTTTTTCCCCAATTAACAGTGAGAAATGTTTATAATAGAATATTTGTAAAATATACAAACAAAAATAAATCAAACAAGAATTCCCTTTTTATTTTTACTTAATTCACTTAATGTTATTAAGTATTCTTCATAAATGTGGTTGTAATTGTAACACTCCAATCTATATGGGTCTTCCATAATTTATTTATCTATTCCTCTATTATAGGACTTATAAGCTGTTTTCTACTTTTCTCTATTATAAATAAGGCTTTGATGATCATCCCTGTACATAATTCTTTGAATGTATCTCTGTTTTACACATTTTGGATAAAGTCCCAGATATAGAACTAATAAATCAACATTTAAGAATTTCTTGAGGGACTTCCCTGGTGATGCAGTGGTTAAGAATCCACCTGCCAGTGTAGAGGAACATCCAGGAAGATCACACATGTTGCGGATCAACTAAGCCCGGGTGCCACAACTATTGAGCCTGCATGCTGCAACTACTGAAGCCCGTGCGCCTAGAGCCCGTGCTCCACAACAAGAGAAGCCACCGCAGTGAGAAGCCCACGCACCGCAACGAAGAGTAGCCCCTGCTCGCCACAACTAGAGAAAGCCCATACACAGCAACGAAGACCCAACACAGCCAAAAAAAAAAAAAATTTCTTGCTACATACTATCCTATTATTTTCCAGAAATGTTACATCAGTTTTTATTTTCATCAGCAGTGTGTTAATACATCCCATCCCTCTCCCCCAAGCACTGAATTTTTTCTATTGTGGTAAAAAATATATAACATAAAATTGACCTTTTTAACCATTTTCAAAGTGTACAGTTCTGTGACAATCAGTATATTCACAGTGCTGTGCAACCAACACCACCATCCATTTCCAAAACTTTCATCTTCCCCAACTGAAACTCTGTACCCATTAAACAATCACTCCCTCTTTCCCTTCTCCTCAGCCCCTGGCAACCACCGTTCTACTTTCTATTTCTATGAATTTAACTACTTTAGGTACATCATATAAGTATTAGAATCATACAATATTTGTCCTTTTGTGACTGGCTTATTTCACTTAACATAATGTCTTCAGAGTTCATCCATGTGGTAGCACATGTCAGAATATCCTTCCTTTTTAAAACTGAATAACATCCCATTGCAGGTATATGCCATATTTTGATTATGCATTCATCTATCAATGGACACTTGTGTTGCTTCCACCTTTTGGCTATCCACCATTAAATTTTAAAGACCTTTCCCTATGTAGATTTATTTATATTTATTTGACTTATTGTGATGCTGAACACACACAGACATTTTTTCCCTCTTGATTAGTTATTTGGATTTTAATTTTGCTTATGCTGGATTTTGGGGGAAGAGCTTCATTGACTTTAATAAGTATTATATAAAATCAATACAGGAATATATTAAGCTAAGAACATCTCATTTATGTTTGTATCCAGAGTGAAGTTTTAATATTTAAATTTTTTTTTTTTTGCAATTTGCCACAGCTGCCTTTAGATGGCATTAGATCCTTGGGGATGAGTTGTGGAGATTTTTGGATATTGTATGGAAATGTGCATGTTTTGACAGGGTGATGGATTTAAAATCTGGTCCAAATGTTA
Organism: Neophocaena asiaeorientalis asiaeorientalis; assembly: GCF_003031525.2. Lineage (NCBI taxonomy): Eukaryota > Metazoa > Chordata > Mammalia > Artiodactyla > Phocoenidae > Neophocaena > Neophocaena asiaeorientalis. The sequence goes on along the minus strand of NW_020185337.1, from coordinate 3,542,314 downwards.
TTTGGGGTCTAGAATGCAAGAGAAATCAATATAGCATCTGGACATCCTGAGGCCGTATTCTAACTAAATTCTGGCCTCTTGCTTTTTCCTAACGGCAAATTTTTCCAGGTCTTTGCCTTAGATTAGATAGTTTTAAAACAAAAATCTTAAGAATGTTTTGAAGTTCAATGTAAGGTCCTAAGCAAAACAGAGACTATCCTCTCTTCCACACATGGTTAAAGTTTGGGTTGAAAGGGGGCTCTTTCATATATGTAAGGAATCCCTTACATTAATTTTTCTGAACCAACACTTCAGATGTCAAAAGTTCTGCTTGGCAGAATGGAAGCTTAAACGAAATATCTAGCAATGAAGGATGAAGGGAGATGCCACCTCCATGATTCTGATGTTTGAATTTTGACGTGAAGCAATGATGTTCGTAGTCCTATTTTCTACTACTACTTTTCAGAGTTCATTTTGCTGAAAGGTACTTTTTGTCTTAATTCTCAAGTTGCTTTAGTTCCCTGAGAAGATGCTCTTTTCTCAGCAAAAGGGAACCTGACTCTAACACATTTCACTTTGTTGGCATGGATTTGAAGGGGGCCTAGAAGGTCAAGGGATTTGTCCAGAGTCTCAGGTTAGTGGCTCTGAGGCTAGCCACCCCAAAATCAGCTGGCTCCAGGATCTCGGTTCCGTCTAGCCACTAGACCACATTGTCTTCCAAATGAAACTGAAGTGCTGCTGCAAGCCGGAAGGAAGCTCTTCAAACTCAGTAGTGTTTGCACAAAGACTTCTTTTAAGGCAAGGGGGTGGGTGGAGACATTAAGAAAAACCTTTTCATAAGCAAGTGCCTTGGATCATTTCTACCTTTTGAACCATTAGTTCTTTCTTTAATAAATTATTGCTAAAAACACTGTTCCTGTTTGTAACAAGCAACGACCTACATCATATATGTGATGGTACTTTGCACTCTTTTTAAAAAAAGGGTATTTCTATCATATCTAGGGTGGAGAGCTAACAAATTTTGAAAACCTGTTATGTATTAGGTGCCTCATGTTCGTTATCTCAAATAACATTCACAATAACCCACAATAACTTCACAATAAGTATGATTATCTCCATTTTACTGGTACAGAACTGGAAGTTGAGGGAGATTAAAAAAAAAACAAACTTGCTCTCTGCCACTATGGAAAACAGTATGGAGGTTCCTCAAAAAACTAAAAATAGAGTTACCATATGATCCAGCAACCCCACTCCTGAGCATATATACAGACAAAACTATAATTCAAAAAGACGTGCACCCCTATGTTCATAGCAGCACTCTTCACAATAGCCAGAACATGGAAGCAATCTAAATGTCCATTGTCAGATGAATGGATAAAGAAGATGTGCTGTATACATATGATGGAATATTACTCAGTCATTGAAAAGAATGAAATAATGCCATTTGCAACAACATGATAGACAAGGAGATTATCATACTAAGTGAAGTAAGTTAGACAGAGAAAGAAAAATACAATATTACATCACTTGTATGTGGAATCTAAAATATGACACAAATGAACATACCTACAAAACAGAAACAGACTCACAGACATTGAGAACAGACTTGTGGTGGCCAAGGAAAGGGGTGGGGGAGGGAAGGATTGGGAGTTTGGGATTAGCAGATGCAAATTATTATATATAGGATGGATAAACAACAAGATCCTATTGTATAGCATAGGGAAGTATATTCAATATCCTGTGATAAACCATAACGGAAAAGAATATGTAAAAGAATATATGTATATATATATATATATATATATACACATAACTGTTAGGGGAACCACTGACAACAGCCTATGGCCAGGCACCATAGTAACCACTTGCATGAGTTACCTTACAACAGGAGCTCCTGGTAAGGAATGTGGAACTAACAAGCTACCACCAACTGGAAGAATTCAGGAAAGGTCAAAAGGAGACATAGACTTCAGCCCATATGTCCTACCAACCTCCCAGAATCCTTCTAGCTGGAATCCATCTTGGCTGAGTGATGCACGCACCACCAGGAAGGACCCTGAGTCAGAGTGATTGGCCAGAGAAACTAACCCAATTATCATAAGACCCAAGACTGCAAGCCACATGACAGAGCAGTCCTCCTGGCTTCCCTTACCCTGCTGCTCTCCGCCCGGGTACCCCTTCCCAATAAAGTCTCTTGTTTTGTCAGCATGTGTGTCTCCTCGGACAATTCATTTCCGAGTGTTAGACTAGAGCCTACTCTTGGGCCCTGGAAGGGGTCCCCCTTCCTGCAACATAACTGTATCACTTTGCTGTACAGCAGAAATTAATACAACATTGTAAATCAACTATACTTCGATAATTTTTTTTTAAAAAAGGCTTGCTCAAGTTCTCATAATCTGTAAATGACAGAACCAAGATTATGGTCCATTCCCATTGAATATATGGTAGATATAGAAACAACTTATTTAAGTTTGAAATGTAATTTGTTGTGTCAACTGAAGTATAATGCACAACATAAAAGTTGAGAATTATGTTTTATTCAGCAGACTCACTGAGGACTGTAGTCGGAATGGCAGCCTCTCAGATCGCTCTAAGGACTGTTCCAAAGAGGTAAGGGTGGAGCCCTGATACATAGGAGTTTTTGCTGGAAAAATAAATGTACCCAAACATCAAAAGATGACTGCTAATCACAAAAACAGATGTCTCCATTAATGATTTTAGTGCTTTTCTATCTATGGGCAGATGCAAGAGTCTGGGCTCATTGAAGTTTTTCCTTTGATATACATCTTAACTATGTAGGGCCAGTATCCTGTTTTTCTCCAGTTCTGAATCCCCTCAGGGTGCATCATCAGGGGCAGCTGCAGTGACTGATGGTTTTATGGCCACAACATCCTTTGTTTACTGAAATGGCAGGTGACATCCTTTGTCCACAACTGCTCAGCCCAAATTGACATCTTTTGAATCTGTAGAATTCCCATACCTTTTCTCTCCTTAATAGTCTCCAATTACAATAAATAAATTTTAGATGCATTTCACAGTATTTCTTTCTTAGTTATGTTTTAACCATAATTAGCATCATTTTGCAACTTTTCCACTGAATTTGTAATTAGTCTTATAGGGCTTTGAGAGATGTGGGTCTGATCAAGGGAAAGGATGACCAAGAAAGATAGTAACACACATGCCTTATTGGATGGGACTTGAATAAGGATGCAAGAGAGGGTAATTCTGGGACTTTCCTGGTGGTCCAGTGGGTAAGACTCCACACTCTCAATGCAGGGGGCCCGGGTTTAATCCCTGTTTGGGGAACTGGATCCCACATGCATGCTGCAACTAAAGATCCCGCATGCCACAACTAAAGATCCCGCATGCCACAACTAACACCTGGCACAGCCAAAATAAAATAAAATAATAAATAAATACATAAAGGGCTTCCCTGGTGGCGCAGTGGTTGAGAGTCCACCTGCTGATGCAAGGGACACGGGTTCGTGTCCCGGTCCGGGAAGATCCCACATGACGCAGAGCGGCTGGGCCCGTGAGCCATGGCCACTGAGCCTGCGCGTCCGCAGCCTGTGCTCCGCAACGGGAGAGGCCACAGACAGCAGTGAGGCCCACGTACCGCAAAAATAAATAAATAAATAAATACATTAAAAAAAAAGAGAGAGGGGGGACATCTATCACAGCACATGACCATTCAGAGGCTTACCACAAGGGGCCATCATCTAAAAGGGGAGTTAGGCAAGAGTACTCCCAGGGGAAGGAGGGATGAGAGAAGGGTCTTACATGGAGTCTCTGGGTGAGAGAGCTCTGAGGGCGGCATCAGCTTTGGGCCTTTTTATTGCAAGCCTCTGTCTTATCAATAGGTAACAACTGTTGGGTGATGTTTAAGAGCAGGGGTTCCCCAGCCCCCAGGCCATGGACCGCTACCAGTCCATGGCCTGTTAGGAACTGGGCCGCACAGCAGGAGGTGAGTGGCGGGTGAGTGAGTGAAGCTTCATCTGCCCCTCCCCATCCCTCCCAGTCACTGCATTACCATCTGAACCACAGCCATCGTGGAAAAATTGTCTTCCACGAAACCGGTCCCTGGCGCCAAAAAGGTTCGGCACCTCTGGTTTAGAGCTATGAAAAGCAAGCAGGCAATAAGTGGCTAAAATTTGGATCGTTTAGGCTATTTTAAAAATAATTGGACGTGTAAAAATTTGAGTTTGGCACCAGTGAGCGTTTGTGCTAACGGAGCTCAACCTTCAGTGAACACAGAGGCCGTCTTTGACTCGTTTATAGAACAATCTATCTCAAGGCACCGGAAGCACTTAATTGTTCTGGGAACAGAGAATAGCTTCCTTTGATCATAGAAAGTATCTGATTCAACTAAACTAATAGTTCATGAGTTCAATGCTATTACCCTCTATGGTTTTATTTACCTACACTTGTATCAAGAAAAAAAAATCGTTTGTGCTAAGTGGAAGTAGGTGACCGTACCTCCAAATATAAATTTGTATTTCAAAGAATCATATTATTTGAATTTCTTTTTTTATTTGAACTTCTTACGATTAATTTCTTATGATAACAACTTTTGGTGTCACTTTGTAACATATTCAAATATTTCTGCTTCCAGCTAGAACCATCTAAGGATTTAATTCTTCTTATCCATATATGTATGAAATACGTAAACATTGATGAGAAGTCCAATGAAGCCCTAAACTCCCCTTCCATCTTGTAGATGAATATGCATTTATCTTGAGTTCGTGAGGGAAATTCTCATTCTGATATAAGCTACTAGCTCTATTGCAACTCAATAACATTTACAACTGGCATAAACATTGACTGCAGGCCTTCTCCTGTCTTGCCTCCTGGCCCTGGCATTGCTGGCAACTCCAGCCAGCCTCCTCTGCTGAGGCTCATCCAAGTACCAGCCTCTGTGTCCTCAAACTCTAGGGGACATATGACAAGCCTTCCTAAGAATTCTTAGTCACTATACATTGTATTGCAGCCCTGGGTGTATGCAACTGTAGCGCTCTCTGCTCTCAAGTTTTCCATGAAGGAAATCTCTTTTCATCTGAATCTCTAGGTTCTTGGTGGATGCTGGATATTGGACCAGCTTGGCCATCTCCAAGGTGATGTGTCTAGTTTCTCTCTTTGAATGTACAGGCACTTTTCCCACTGGCCTCAACTTTAAGGCCTCATCTAGCACTCCAAGATTACCTGAAACATCCTATTTGCCTTCCTATTACCTGCAATAGCAGATTATTTATAGGTATTGAAGAACCAGCTTAGAAAGAACAAGGGGAAGGGAACTAACATTTTTTGAGTACTTACTATATGATAAATACATTATATGAATTATCACATTCACTCTTCATGACAATTCTAACAAGTAGGTACCATTTTATCCCTTTTTATTATTGAGTGAACTAAAACGAGGCAACTTTACCTACGATCAAAGCAATGATTCAAATTCAGATCTGTTTGATTTGAAATATGGGCATCAAAATTACTAGCATTTAGAAATATATATCAATAAGGATTTCCTATCCAAGTAACTCTAAGATAGAATTAAACCAATTAGAGATTGAGAAATATCTGAGAAGGGCAACAAAACTTACAGAATAACTCACTTTTCCATTTGTAATATCAATTTCTACCAATCTTAAGTCAGTGGTTATCTTGCAGGAACTTTATAGATCTATCACACAAGAGTAATATGCAAAAAAAAAAAAAGATGATTGGGTGACACATTATTTGTTGAATTACGTAGTTTCTTATTAGTGGTGAGCATCTTGTTTAGTACAACAGACCTTATTTGTGCCCTTCACTTCCTTTACATAAAATAATCATACGCAGAGGCTTCCGGGAAGATGGCGGAAGAGTAAGACGCGGAGATCACCTTCCTCCCCACAGATACACCAGAAATACATCTACACGTGGAACAACTCCTACAGAACACCTACTGAACGCTGGCAGAAGCCCTCAGACCTCCCAAAAGGCAAGACCCCCCCCCCCCACGTACCTGGGTAGGGCAAAAGAAAAAATAAACAGAGACAAAAGGATAGGGACGGGACCCTGCACCAGTGGGAGGGAGCCGAGAAGGAGGAAAGGTCTCCACACACTAGGAAGCCCCTTCGCGGGCGGAGACTGCGGGGGCGGAGGGGGAAAGCTTCGGCGCGCGTAGGAGAGCACAGCAACAGGGGTGCGGAGGGCAAAGCGGGGAGATTCCCGCACAGAGGATCAGGGCCTAACAGCACTCACCAGCCCAAGAGGCTTGTCTGCTCCTCCGCCGGGGCGGGCGGGGCTGGGAGTTGAGGCTTGGCCTTCTGTCGGAGTAAAAAAAATGTCATGAAGAACCTAGGGGTAAGACAGGAATAAAGACACAGACCTACTAGAGAATGGACTTGAGGATATGGGGAAGGGGAAGGGTAAGCTGTGACAAAGCGAGAGAGCGGCATGGACATATATACACTACCAAACGTAAGGTAGATAGCTAGTGGGAAGCAACCGCATAGCACAGGGAGATCAGCTCGGTGCTTTGTGACCGCCTGGAGGGGTGGGATAGGGAGGGTGGGAGGGAGGGAGACGCAAGAGGAAAGAGATATGGGAACATATGTTTATGTATAACTGATTCACTTTGTTATAAAGCAGAAACTAACACACCATTGTAAAGCAATTATACTCCAATAAAGATGTAAAAAAAAAAATCATACACATATATTCACTGAAAACCATAAATTGCAAAGTTGTATGTCTTGTGTTGTCTACATTTTAAACTGCTTTATTCAGATATAATTGACCTATGATAAACTGCATATTTTAGGGTGTACACTTTGATAAGTTTTAAAATTTTTATTTTATATTGGGGTACAGCTGATTTACAATGTTGTGTTAGTTTCAGGTGTATAGCAAAGTGATTCAGTTATACGTATATCTATTCTTTTTCAAATTCTTTTCCCATTTATTATAGAATACTGAGCAGAGTTCCCTGTGCTGTACAGTAGGTCCTTGTTGATTATACACTTTGATAAGTTTTATACCTGTGAACGTATCACCACAATCAAGACAATGAAAATATCCATCACCCTCAAAAGTTTCCTTGTGCACCTTGACAGTCTTTCTCTTGCCTCTCTCTCCCACCCAAACAATCACTGATCCGCTTTCTGTCACTAAAGATTAGTTTATATTTTCTAGAGTTTTAAGAAAATCAAAACATTTAATATATTCTCTTTTTATTATAGATAGATATCTATATCTATATAGATATAGTACAATTTGTTTATCCATTCACCTGTTGATGGACATTTGGATTGCTTCCAGTTTTAAGTTATTTCAAAGAAAACCTTCTATGAACATATGTCTTTGTATGAACATATGCTTTCATTTCTTTTGGGTAAATACTAAAGAGTGGAATGATTGGATCACAGGGCAGATGTATGTTTAACTTTTTAAGAAACTGTCGACCTGTTTTTCAAAGTGACTATAGCATTTTATACTCCACCAGAAGTCTATGAGAGTTCTAGTCTTCAAATTTTGGCCCACACTTGGCATGGCCAGTCTTTTTAGTTTTAATCATTCTAATAGGTTCATGGTGGTATCTCACTGTAGTTTTAATTTCCTTTTCCCTAGTGACTAATGCTGTTGAGCACCTTTTCATATGCTTATTTGCCATCCATATCTGTTCAAATCTTTTGCTCATTTAAAAAAATGTAGTCTTTGTTTTTCAAAAATAAAAAGAAATAAAATAATATTGGTTAGTGTATGTCAAAAAAATGTTTAGAGGGCCACTCCCCAAACCAAAAAAAGTAGATATGTGTGGATATTAGAATTAAAGGAAAATTTAACCTTATAAGTTATGCATTTCTGAAATGTTTAAATATTTTTGCAATGAGCATGTGTTACTTATTAGGAAAAACAATTTATCTTTCTTTCTTTTGCAGATGTACATTTAAGACAATCTTTATGGATTTGATAATTTGGTGAAGAAGATCCAGAGAATGATTTTGGAATAATGAGAATTGAGTTTTATGCAGCTGCTGCTACCTCTTCTCACACAGCATTATAAGGATGCTTCCTGAGAACAGAACATCTGGGAACAACTGGTGGAAGAAGGGTATTGCTAGACAGAGTGCTAGAAGGATAGCGCTTTGACTAGTTTTTATTTTGCTCTGCAAACATGGCGGGTCGGGGAAGAGGCTGAGCCAAGCATCTGGAAAGACAGGTGAGTTCTGGGAAAAGATGAGAAGACTGCTTGGGGAGGAACTTTGGGAAGTCATAGGAGGTGAATTTAGGGGAAATTGTTTTGTGAAAGGGTGGTATAACCCTCTTCATCTGCCTAAGAAAACATCTTTAAAATCGACATTATTCATTAGTTCTTTTTGGAGGTCAACTTTGTTTTCTGGGTATCTCCAGGTTGATACAGAGAGAGAGCAAGGGTGGACCAAGGAGTAACCTTATGACCTCAGCTCACAAAACTCTTAAACTGAGGAAGTGGTGAAAGAAAAGAGAAATGTTGAGCAAGTACAAATTTAGTCTTAAATCACTTAAAATAATTTTTTAAAATTGTAAAGAAAATTTTTAAGAGCAATTTTAGGTTTCCAATAAAATTGAGAGGGAGGTACAGAGATTTTCCATATATCCCCTCTCTTCACACATGCATAACTTCCCGCTTTATCAACATCCCCCTTTATCAACACCAGTCACCAGAATGGTATATATTTTTACCAAAGGTGAACCTACAGTGACATAGTCACCCAAAGTTCATTGTTTACTTTAGGGTTCACTCTTGGTGTTGTCCACTCTATTTCACTGCATTCACTGCCTTAAAAATCTTCTTTGCTCTGCCTATTCACCTCTTCCCTCCCCTCAATCCTGGCAACCACTAATAATTTTAATTGTCTCCATAGCTTTGCTTTTTCCAGAATGTCCTATAATTGGAATCATGCAGTATGTAGTCTTTTCAGATTGGCTTCTTTCCCTTAGGAATATGCATTTAAGGTCCTCATGTTGTTTCATGGCTTGATAGCTCATTTCTTTTTAGCACTGAGTAATATTCCATTGTCTGGATGTACCACAGTTTATTTATCCATTCACCTACTGAAGGACATCTTAGTTGTTTTCAAGTTTTAGCAGTTATGAATATAGCTGCTATAAACACCCGTGTGCAGGTTTTGTGTAGACATAAATTTTCAGCTCCTTTAGGTAAATAGCAAGGAACATGATTGCTGGATCCTATGATAAGAATGTTTCATTTTTTATGAAACTCCCAAACCGTGTTCCAAGATGACTCTGCCATTTTACATTCCCACCAGCATTGTATGAGTGTTTCTGTCATTCCACATTCTTACCAGCATCTGGTGTTTTCAGTGTTCTGAATTTTGGCCATTCTAATATGTGTCTAGTGGTATCTCATTGTTGTTTAAAATCGCATTTCCCTGGTGACATGTAATGTGGAGCATCTTTTCATATGCTTATTTACCACCTGTTTATCTTCTTTGGTGGAGTGTCAATGAAGATCTTTGGTTATTTTTAAATGGGGTTCTTTGTTTTCTTACTATTGAGTTTTAAGAGTTCTTTGTATATTTTGGATAACAGTCCTTTTAGATGCCTTTGCAAATATTTTCTCCCATTCTGTGGCTTATCTTCTCATTTTCTTGACATTGTCTTTTGCAGAGCAGAAGTTTTAAATTTTAATGAAGTTCAGCTTACTACTTATTTCTTTCATGGATCAGGTCTTTGGTGGTGAATCTCACTTTTTTTTTTTTTTAACCCATTTTTAAAAAGTCCTCTTGACTAGGTAAAGTGAAAGAAGAGAGACAGCCTCTATCCATCAGAGTCCTCATAGAAAACACTGTCAAAAGGTCATTGAAAAGATTACAATGAAGAGACTACTTCCTGAGATGAAGTAAAGGTTAAGGGAAATAAAAGATGTTGACCTAGCGGGAAACAGTTGCCAGCCCTAGGCCTAAAGGGGCAATGGGAAGGGGCAGCTACTGGATGCTGAAAGAGAGGAGCTGCTGGAGAGGAATGTGGCCTTAAGTAGAGGAGCCAAACGGGAGCCAGAAGACAGGGAACCATGATGTATTCCACACAGGTCAGTGGCCAGAGGCTCAGAGAAGAGCTGGGACAGAGTGAATCTAGATGGGCATATGAAGGACATCCTCGCACAGACTCCCAACAGAATCTTACTCTTCCCATCCATTCACTCCTTAAACCACCCACTTCCATCTAGAAAGTCATAAAGAACAGTTTCAACCTAGAGGCTGGTGATTCCTAATTCCTTTTGGCTCACAGACTCCAAAAAGCACCTTCATAAATTTACATACAATATTTCTCCTCCTCACAGACAGGGAGCCCTTTACTAAGCAAGTAGTTAGATCTTTCTCACTGATATTCTTGCAAAAATTAGTAGCCAATACCTGAAAAAAGTTTTGAAATAAATCCAGATTGTATATTTAAAATAAAAACAATTTAGGAGGAAATTTCTGCTTAAAAGGAAATTTCAAAAGTACATGGCTTTTTTTTTTAACTTCAGTAAGCACTTTAGCTTTATTTGACATTCTACACATGTCAATTCTAACTCTGATGGCAGTAAGTTATGAAATCCTCGATTACAAGGGTAGGTGTTACAGATGGAATAAAAATTTCCATTTCTTGCCTTTGCTGCTAAGGGTTGGTTTGACTGAGAAAAATGTCAGAATTCTCAAACACGCTGTGAGTTGGATTCCTTCTGTATCGTGTCTTTGTCTTTGTTCTCCAGTCATTGAGGTCATCTTTGGTTTTTGTTTGTTTGTTTGCTTTTGGCTGAGCCACGCGGCATGCGGGATCTTAGTTTCCAGACCAGGGGACCAGGGATCGAACCCATGGCCCCTGCAGTGGAAGTGAGAAGTCTTAACCACTGGACCACCTAGAGGTTCTAGAGGTATTTTCCTGACAAGGAATTGGCACCCTGGGTTATAGCTGGCAGGAAAACTTTCCCCAGATCTATAAAGTTTCCTTAGCTGTCTACCTCCAATCTTCCAGAGAGGTAGCCTCATCCAAAGAGTAGGTAGTTTTCTAGCAATTCTAGAGGTATTTTCTAGAGGTTCTAGAAGTATTTTCCTGACAAGGAATTGGCACCCTGGGTTATAGCTGGCAGGAAAACTTTCCCCAGATCTATAAAGTTTCCTTAGCTGTCTACCTCCAATCTTCCAGAGAGGTAGCCTTATCCAAAGATTAGGTAGTTTTCTAGCAGTTCCCCTCACAGTGAGTAAGGGACTTTGATTAGGAGTGTGGGCCCCAAATTTAGACTGCTTGAAGCTTGGAACCACTCTTTAAAACCTTGAGAACTTAAGCAAGTGACTTGGCTCGATTTCCTCATCAGTGGATAATAACAGTACCTATTTAATAACATTGTTGTGAGGATTAGATTAACTCAGATAAAACTTTATAATAGGGGTAGCCACATTTTGTTATTGTTCTAATAGCCACATACATCTAGAAAGCTCTGGGAAAATTCTTTCCTGTCATTCATTCTTCTGTTCGTTCGTTCATGTGCTTCTGAATATTTACTGAGCTCAGTCAGCACTGTGCTCTGTGCTAGGGATACAATGATCAACTAAAACAGAATTAGTCCCTGGCTTCCTTGAGCCCGTAGTCTAGTAGGGAAGACAGATGCTAATCAAATAATCATAACCACAAATATAAAATTATTATGGAAGAAAGGGACATGGTTCTATGAGAACCAATAATGGAGAGCTATGACCCTAAAGAAGTGTTGTTTAATCTGAGATCTTAAGGCTGAGAATGAGTTCTCTACCTTGAATTCAGTTAAGTGCTGATAGACTTACTTTTCAGACAGCTGGGCTTCCTATATAGCAGAGGAGAACTTCAAAAACTTCAGAAAAGACAGAAATTCAAGGCTCTGACATTGAATAGGTTGATGACTTTTGGAGTAGTAAACAATATTTTAATCAGGGTTTGTCTCTGACATGAATGCAAGACAGTCTGGGATGGAATGCATCTCAGAGATGTGTGAAGTTTCTTCCTTCACCAAGCCAGAAAGCCCAGAGGCACTGCCAAATACGGCTGGGTCTCCGGCTGTGCCCAGGATCAATATCTGAGTTGAGTTTTGTTTGGCAAATAAAGTTTTTACAATTTCAAAACCACAGGAGGCCTCTGAACTTTCCAGAAGGGCTCCCAACATAGGAATCCTCCTTTGATACTGTCTTCATACAAATAACATGGGAACCAGGACTGACTTCGCTCTGCTAAGAGAAGTCAATACCTTCATGATAAAGAGAAATGGCCCCCAATGCTCATAGCAGCACTATTCACAATAGCCAAGACGTGGAAGCAACCCATATGTCCATCGACAGAGGAATGGATAAAAAAGATGTGGTAGATGGAATTCTATTCAGCCATAAAAAAGAATGAAATAATGCCATTGGCAGCAACATGGATGGACCTAGAGAGTATCATACTAAGTAAAATAAGTCAGAAAGAGAAAGATAAATATCATATGATATCGCTTATATGTGGAATCTAAAATCTGGCACAAATGAACTTATTTACAAAACAGAAATAGACTCACAGACATAGAAAACAAACTTATAGTTACCAAAGGGGAAGGAGGGCGGAGTCAGGAGCATGGGATTAACAGATACCACTACTATAACAACAAGGACCTACTGTATAGCACAGGGAACTATATTTAATATTTTGTAATAACCTATAATGGAAAAGAATCTAAAAAAAATAAAAATGGGGATAATATTTATTTTTAAAGTGCTGTCCAAAAAAAAGAGAGAGAGAGAGAAGGGCAATTCTTCAATGATCTGCTCCAAAATACTGACATAGATTTTACTGATTCTGGAATGGATGAGAACATTTGACAGGGTATTGTCTGAGTTTTAAAATTTTCCTCCAAGGCATAAATCAGCTTAACCATTTCTAAGACACATTGCTTCCTCAAGGTCTTTTATCTGGTAACAGATAAAACTGCAGTATGCAGTTTTGTAGGATGACTAAAGACAACATTCTTTGTGTTGAAGCAAATCCAATTTTGGTAACATTTTAATGTCTTTCAATTGAGCATTTTACTTAGGCAAAAAAAGCAGACCATGCAGTGAACTGTCAGGATGTAAGGGACCACTTCAGCTCTGTTGGCTTCCTACTTCCATAGGTAAGCATCTTGCCACACAAGATGCCCTCTGACTTTTGTGTTCTGCTGATACAAAAAAAACCCACCCATATATATATATATATATATATATATATATATATGGTGATATTTCCTAGCCTAAGCTGGTATCAAGTTATAGATAGATAGGTGATAGATGTTCATAATCATAATAGCATGAAACATTTGTAATTCATATCAAAGGAAGGCCTGATAGATGTTCTAGTTGGCCAATGATGACAGTTACAAATTACCAAATGGTACTTTGCTTTACAGGCTGCCTTTTACTTTAGTATGAAACAATGCTTTAGTAACAAATATAAGTTAAACAAAAAGTTTTACTCCCCTAACTATAATTTTAAATATTGGAGAAGACATAAAAGAAGAATATCTTTTCCCACAGGTTGGATCTTCTGAAAGCCACCAGTGGGTGCTCTGGGTCAGAAGGCCCAGGCTAACAACCTCACCTGTGTAATCTTTAATCTTACAGTACTAACCTGTCTCTGTTTTTTCTTTCCTCTCTAATTTCAATTTCACCTTTACAGTTCTTTATGTATTAAATATAACTGTCTGAAGTGAGATAGAGGATCATTTAAATAACTTGGAGCAGCAATTTATAAACTGTGGTACAAAAGATCACTGATGCCCACTGAAAGACCTCAACACTTTTCCCAGCCTTCCCTGGCCTTTGCAGTGTCAGTCGTTTTGCATCTCCTCCCCTCTCCTCAGACTTGTTTTTAACCCCAGTGTTTCTCTGAATTATGATGAGTCTCTTAAAATTTTGTGTAGCTAGATTGACCATGTGCACGTCTCAGAGAATTTCTCTTCTCTTAGCAGGGTTTTTTGACCTATGTAGGGTCTGTGAACTCTTAGGGGATTCAGAGATATCCTTTAAAGGGGTCTGGAACCAAAACCTCCACATGCATTTCCCTATTTGGAGTTCCATGTACCACAATTCTTTTCTTCCTATGACTGTTTTTCCTGACTTCATTCTTATTTTTCTAGAAGACTCATTACTTCAGCCAATCCATTCATGATCACTTTCTCTTGTTTGTATTATTTTTCTTTCCTCATTCTAAATCCTCATTCACTTCAGCGTTTGAATTTGCAGCCTCCCTGTTACCCTAAATCTGGCCTTGTAAGGAGAGCCCTTCACTTCATGCCCCCAGCAGGGGTCACCCTAGTTCCTTCCCAGAGAGCCATACAGTCCAAATGCCCATTATCAAGTTAAAGGACCCACCTTCTAGTCTTGGAACTGTAGTTCCAGTTTCCATGAAACATTATAAATACTTAAAGCTGAACAATCACATTGTTCTCATCTCCATTCTTATCTAATAGTGGGTAGCACTTTAAGCTCCCTTTAAAGAAATTAGTTATTTATCTTTGGGTGCATTGGGTCTTAGTTGCTGCCCGCGGGCTTTCTCTAGTTGCGGTAAGCGGGGGCTACTCTTCGTTACGGTGCACGGGCTTCTCATTGCAGTGGCTTCCCTTGTTGCAGAGCACGGGTTCTAGGCGCACGGCCTTCAGTAGTTGTGGCGCAAGGGCTTTGTTGCTCCGCCGCATGTGGGATCCTCCCGGACCGGGGCACGAACCCGTGTCCCCTGCATCGGCAGGCGGACTCTCAACCACTGCGCCACCAGGGAAGCCCTTTTCATTGTTTTTTAATCAAGCATTCTCTTTAAAATTATTTTCTGTAATTATTTATGCCATTTTAAAAAATGCATTGAGTTTATTATACTAAATAGAAAAGAACCAGGAAAAATTAGCAACATAAGAGCTAGTTACGAAAACATAATAATGTTCCAATTAAAGTGATTACTAGAGTTGAGCTCAGGGAACAACTTGATTTAAACAAAAATATCACACCAGTGATTCTACCTTCTCATTCTTGCATCATTAAATTAGATCATTCCCACAAGCATCAAACATGCCATTATTTTTCTCCTCTTAAAACAAACAAAAACTTTTTTTGAGCCTACTTCTCCAGCTGTTACCCCAGTTCTCTGCTGTTCTCTGAAACAAAAGTACTTAAAAGAGTTGCTTGTATTTTCCATCTTCCTCTCCTCTCATTCTGCCTTTTGTCCATTCAAATCAGGCTTTTTCCCACCACTCCTCTGAACTTGCTCTTGTCCACTGGGTCCCCAGCGACCTGCATGTTGCTAAATCCAATGGTCAATTCTCAGTTCTCATCCTACTTGACCTATGAGTAGCATTTGACAATAATGCTTCATACTACAAACATTTTCTTCAGTTGCTTCCAGGACACCACACTAACCTGGTTTTCCTGTCACCTTGCTGATCCCTCATTGTCAATCTCCTGTCCTAGATGCTTGTCCTCTTCTTATGGGTGTTAGAGTTCCATAAGGCTCTGGTGTGGTCCTCTTCTGTTCTACATCTCCACTCATTTCCTAGATGATCTCTTCCAGATCCTTTAAATTCCTTCCATGATTCTCTGATGAATCATGTTCCACTGCTGACAGCAGAGATTCCATGACAGCAGCTTAGACACAGACGAGTTTACTCTCTCACAAGAGTCAGAAGGAGCCTGAAGAAGCCAGTCCACAGCTGATGTGGCAGATCCATGAAGTCATCAGAGACTCAGGCTACTTCTGATTTTCTGCTCCGTCATCCTAGTGTGGGGCTTCTGTTCTCAGGTCCACCTCATGATCTGAGATGGCTAACTTAGCTCTAGGCATCATCTACAAATCAGGAGGAAGGAAAGGAGAACGGAGAACCCTCAGCAGACCAGCTCTTTTAAAGGAGCCTTTTTGCGAGCCCCTGGCCCCAACGCACATATACATTTGCAAGTTTATCTCATTAGTTCAATGGCTAGATTCAGCCATGTGCTTATATCTCGCTGCAAGGGAAACTGGTAGTTGTGGCCTTTATTCCAGGTAACAATATGTTCAGCCAAAGTTGACGTTCTATACTAAAGAGGAAGAGGAGAAAGAATATTTGATAAGCATCTAGTAATCTCTGCTATAATATCAATATACTGAAGGTCCCATATTAACGTCTCCAGCCCTGTACTCTTCTCTGAGCCTCAAGACTACTTATTCCTTAGCTCTGCTTGGATGCCTACTTGGCAACTCAAACTTAACATGAGTAAAGCACTCCCTTTACAAGGCAGTCTCAGCCGTGAATGCCTGATTGGGATGAGTTGAGAAAAGGAGGAATGAGAAAGTGAAGACAGTGAATAGAGAGAACTCTTTCAAGGAATTTTGATATAAAAAGGAGCAGAGGGGAAATCATTGCAGTAGTGAAGTCCTCAAGAAGACAAGGGTGGGAATTCCCTGGTGGTCCAATGGTTAGGACTCTGCATTCTCACTGCTGGGGGCCTGGCTTCGATCCCTGGTCGGGGAACTAAAATCCCACAAGCTGTATGGTGTGGCCAAATAAATAATAATAAAATAAAATAAATAAAAATAGAAGACAAGCGTGGGTGGGATGCAATGCACAACTGAGGAGATGGGCTTTTGATGGAAACAGGAGTTTACAGGTACAACTTTTAGTCAAGAAGGCTCACTGAATTGAAGCTTTGATAACCCACTCTGCACCAAATGAATGACGATAATAGGTCAAACCTAAGGGGAGAAAACAATAAATATAAATCCAGGTTCAGAAATAAGGCATACAGCTCCTAGGTGGAAATAGAACAAAAGTGTCAAAGCAAGTAGGCTAAAGCCACAAAGTTTATGGGAAATCCAGAAAGCACAGAGCCCTGGCCAGGATTTCAGCTCCTGAGGCATAGAAGACACTAAAACTGCTCCATGAGAAACTAGATTCAGCCTTATAGCCTGAAAACTCCTCTCTTCTCAAGAATGAGGCTGAAAAAATATTAAAACTCTAGGTAACGTCTACTAGGAGACGTGGCTTTTAGAAAGATATAGACCCAGGAAGAAGGGAGTACCCAGATTCAACCCTACAATCAAAAATTGAGCCATCCTGCCTAATTGCTCTGTGATTGGATCTGCGGACTCCACAATATTATCTTAGGGCAGGAATTCCAAGTTACTACTATAATACTTGGCTTTTGGTCAAGGGTCTGCTGACAGAGAGAGGTGAGCTTGTGGTTGAAGGCATGGGGAGAGATACAAAGAAAAATGCTACAACCTTTCAAAGGCTTCAGTGTGAACCTGCAGCCTCACATTCAAAACGTGGATAGGTTTAATGCTGAGAAAGAAAGCCAACAAAATTAACAATTAGAATGTGAGTTGACTACAGGTAAAATCAGTTTTATGTCTGGAGTAGTTTGATAAGACTTTAATATAAATATGATTGAAACGTTCAAAGAATTAAAAGCATAATTTTACCAAAAAGAACAAGAGATTATGGAATAAAAATAAACAAAAATGAAACACAAAAGAGATGATCCAAATTTTGTGTATAAAAAATACAGTCGTTGGAGTACAAATGTATTAGGTTTGAATTCCAATACAGTCAAAGGGAAAATTAGTGACTTGCAAGATTGTAAAATGGAATAGCCCAGAACACAGAAAAGAGAGCAAAGAGAGAGATATGGGTATGGACAGGGTAAGATGGTGTATTTAGTCGTGGGAGACCAGGCAGTTCTTTTTGTATTGCTTCTATTTTCTCAGTAAAATTAGAGGTGAGATCATCAGCTGACATGGAGGAGGAGATGTTGAGTGTTAGAAGAGAAAGGGAAAACAAGTGACAGTCCTTTTAGAGAGTGGGGAGTAAATTAAGGAAATATGGAAGGATTGCCAGGAAGTGGCCCTCTCCAGTCTATTAGGATTTAGACTGCCTAAAAAAAGTCTGTTGCCGGTGGGACAGATCCTGGGCAAGGGGCAAGAAACAAATTGAGTGGAAAGACAAATGTTAGGAACACATTCAATTCATTGTGATTATTAACTTTCATAATTGAGTGAAAATGTGGATTCTATCTATAAAAAGAGATTTTCAAGTGAAAGTATAGAGAAAAGAAGAAACAGGTAACCTTTGAGGAAAGAAGAGCAAAGAAAAAAAAAAGAAGAAAGCAGTAGAGATATGTCACAGTCATGTGTATTAGAATCAGGTATAGTGACATACTACTATGTGTAAAATAGATAACCAACAAGGTACAGCACAGGGAATTATACTCAATATTTTGTAATAACCTATAAAGGTGAAAATCTGAAAAAGAATATACATATATGTGAATTACTGTTCTGTACATCTGAAGCTACAACACTATAAATCAATTATACTTCAATTAAAAAAAAAGTAGGTATAGTGAGTAGCAAACACTCAGAAAGTAGAATAATTTAGAAGACAGACTAAATTAGTTATTGGTAGGGGATTGAGAGGGAATCAAATAACACTTCTAGTACATTGATCTTCAAAAGTTTTTTTAGTATATTTTAGAAAATTTTCATCAAAATAAATGGAAAGTTTATAATCTAGTCTTTTAAGGGTTAAGTGTCTATCTGGAAAAGTCTGCCCTTGAAAGTTCATTTCTTGACAATTACAGTTATCTGAGGTATGGGAAGTTTTCTTTTTCCTTTCCTTGTTTAGAAAATAATAATATATGCCATCAGAATCTGGCAATGTTCTAACTACTTGCAACATAGGGATCTATATATGTTCATTCATTCAGTCAACACACATTTGTTGCCTGTGTACTTATGCGTATCACTGGTTTAACTACAAGGACATGTCAAGGCATGTCAGTTCTATCACCTGGATTCCATTCCAAGTTCCACTCTTCAATACATGGTAAACTGGGATTGGTTGAGTTGCTTAAACTCTTTGAGTCTCAGTTTCCCCTTCTATAAAATAAAAATGAGGATAATGCTACCTTCCCCCAGATAACATTACCCTCCCTCATCAGGTTCCTATGAGCATTAAATGATATAAGATATTTAAAGTGTTTAGGCTCATGCCTAATAAGTGCACACTACATGGTAGCTGTTATTCTACTAATTAAATTTAATCCTACTAATTGAAATTCCAAGGAGAATATTATACTGTCTTAGAAGTGATACTAAAGCTAAATATTTTAGAGTGAACATTGTACGTTTTATTAGGTAACCAATGCACCTAGTATCTTGCTAGGTACTCTGTGGATAGTAAATGATATCTACCATTATTACTAATAATACTAGTACTTTGGATTTGATAGTACCTCACAATTCTCAAAACGCTGCCATAAGCATTACCTGGTTTGATGCTCACTGCACCTGGAAAAGTAGATATAGGACAAATATTATCTTCTCAGTTTAATAGATAAAGGAGCAGAGACATGGAGAAAAGCTAAGTGACTTGACCAAAATCACATGGCTTAGAAACCGAAGATTCCAAACTAGAATACAGGTGTTTGTTACCATGGTTGTTAATAAGCATCATAGAGATTGAAAGCATTTATTAATGCAATTGTTGGTTATCTTAATAATTACACTAATCATTTCCTCGTTTTGATATAGAAATCATTTTCATTTACTTGTTCGTTATTAATATATCTAAGGATATCCACAAACCACAAAGTAACTTCATTCGTTCATATCTGTATGAAGCATAGTTTTCCTTATACATTTACAGTGGGAGCCATTTCATTTTTTAACAGAGCACATAGTTCTTTTGGTCAGAGTTTAAAATTCACATTTCCAGCAGTCCCTTTCCAGTGAAAATGTAACTATTGCTGTTTTCTCCATATCTTTTTAGTCATTATCTTTCTCTTATCCTTTCCCTCTTCTGTCTCACACTGAAGACCTGTGAGATTTTTGATGCTTGTTATTTTTGCCATATGGTGCCATGTGAAAGTAAATTATTAATATGTGTTTCTCCAATACTTGTAATATTTATTAAAGGTGGGAAGTTGCTGGCACTCCCTATGAAGCCATATATTAAGCACTTGCCTAGAGTTTGGCCTTGTTGTGATTTGACCTTTGTTAGTCTCCCTATACTTTTGTTTAAGAAGGAAGGTCCTTTCCTGTTTGGGAAGATGGATGGGGCCTTTGATGTACTGGTGGAGAAATGTGTCAAGCTTCGGACCTACAGGAGCCTGGAAAGGGGCTGAATGGTTCTACATAAGGACATGGGATGTCTCTTCTGGAATAGGCAGGAGGGATGGGAAGAAAATTGTGAGGACAGAAGCTGCCATGTGATGTGGGACTGAGGAAACACTGAGGTGTGTTATTTACAGTAAAGTCTCTTAGCTGCTCCTTGAAGATCTACATTTTTCTTCAAGGCCCTTGGAGTCGAATTTGTACATTCTTCAGTTGTGTTACTGTGGGTGCTATGAGCAGAGCAATGCTATATTTGGATTGTACAATCGTACCCACAAAATTTATTTAATTAAATATACATTTGTATATAGCCCTGTTCTACATGCTTTTTTAAGAAAAAAATTGTGTTTTGATGATAATGCAGAAAAGTTCAGAACCTGTACACTAAAGGGTTCCTTTTGAAGACCAGCTTAAACAGAGTCTGAACTAATTTTTAAAGATTATCTGGAAAACTACTAAAACTTTGTTAGTAGTCTTTTTTTTTTTTTTTTTTTTTTAAACTTTGTTAGTAGTCTTTAAAACTAGATGAACGAGCTTCTCTGGGAAAATAACCAGTATTAATGTTGGTATATGTCACAGACTATGGGCTTTAGTTTAGAAATTTATTCAGAAAAGCTCTTAATTTTTTCTGGAAATGAGAGAGCAGCATTGTTCCAGCAATTTTCCTCTATTGTCTATGTGGTTGGCTTCACTACCCTGTTTGCTAGGAAAATTTGGCCCGTAGTTCCCCCAAGTTCGCAGAATCAGTGAAATTTAGTATAAAGCTGTCATTTTTTCCAGTTAACCAATTTTATTGTCAAGTGAGTGATTCTCTGCTGATTGGCTCCATCACAGATTTGCTTTTCAGCTTGGTGTTCAGTGCTGTTAGGCAATCATTCCTGTGGCAGAGTCCATGGATGAGCTCTCCAAAACAGTTCCCAATCCCTGTCTCCCTTACCTTCATTTACAGCTTGAGCTAGAAAACAAGAATCCCCTATTTCCCAGACTCCTTTGCCGCTAAGAGGTGGCCATATAGCATAGTTCTGGCCAAGGAGGTAAAGGGTTTCACTTTGCAAAGAGAAAGAAAATAGCTCTTTAGGACAATTTTTTTTTTTCTGTTTAGACCATTGTTTGTCCCTTTTCCTTTTTTCCTGCATTGAACTTGTATGGGATACCTAGAAGTGCAGCAAGCCATCTTTTGACCACAGGGTAATAATCATGAGAAAGGAATCCGAGTTCCAAAGAGCATCACTGAGCCACTACACCAACATTTGATGGACACACTGTGTTTCATTGAATGAAATAAATACCACACCCCCCCCATCCCCACCCCTACCGTGGTCCACTTGGTCCATGTTAGACTTCTGTTGATCGATTATACTTTGGACTAAACACTCTTTAGACCCACCTGGCTCCTCCCTTTTTCAACAGAGGCAGTTCTGTTACTCGAGTGGATGCTTCTTGGTGGCCTCTCCAGCCATTCCACAAAGCTCTAATTTCTTTTCCAGAATCTATGTGGTTTCTGGAAAGTCATTCCATTCCTGTATCTAGGGATGAAGCACTTCACCTAGGCTAAGCCAATTGATGCATTCCATATTCTAGCCATAATGTTCGGTTCACAATTGATTATATGCCTTAAGATGGTCCAATCAGAATGAGTCTCAGGACTTTTAGTGGAAACTCTGAATCATGGTCCCTCTCTTTCTTCAGCAAATGTGGGCTACAGATGCAATGTCAGGAACTGCTGCACTCATTTTGCTACCATGTGGCAAAGGCAGCCTGAGTACACAGTTGGCATACTGAAGAGGACAGATCTTATACCCTCACAGAGAGCCAGCCTCCTGATGTGACTGAAGCTGAAGCCTGTCCAGTAATTCCTCTTTATTGTTTAATTATTTCAAGTAAGCTGAAGTCTTACTGATACACAGTTCTAGTTTGGCCTCTACCTCTTAGCAGAAAACTTCATGCGTAAGATAGCTTCCATTTGTTCCTCCAGATTCACTCTACCCCTTTGCTCCCTGTTCTGTGCCTCATGAGGCTGAACTGTTTTGACCATATCAGTGGGTCTCCTTGCCTCTGACTTCCAGTTGGATTTGGCTAACAGGAAGCACCAGCAGGTGATCAGAGGGAAGAAGGGAGTGGAGTAAAACCAAGGTATATATTTTCCTGGACCCCTCCTTGCGGGGTCCCTGCAGGCTGGCTGTATCCCTTGGCCAAAGGCCAGAGCTCCTGTCAAGTAGTCTCTGCACAGACTTTTCTTTTTCTAATAACCACACCCTCCTCTTGCCCTTTAGTCCTACGTGTGGTAATGGGTCCTCACTGATGCAAACTAGAGAACTGCCCTATGTCTGTGGTTTCCCTACACTCTGAGCACTTGTCTTTAAATAGTTCTCTTATTAGAATTGCCTCATATCATCCAATTTGACCATGACATCTGTTTCCTGCTGAGGCCCTGACTGGTACACCTCATTCTCTACTCCACCAAGGAGAAAGAGGTTACACCTCTCCACATCTTCAGTCATCATGTGCAGTACCCACACATACTTCAGCTCTGTGTTTTCGAGATTGCTGGGGAAGGTGCAACAAGTCTGTGCCTCTTTTCCTTCTCATAAGCATGGCAATAATCATGCTTTTCCTGCATATCTTGCCAGGAATGTTGTAAGAATTAAGTCACGTAATGGATGTAAATGTACTTAGAAAAGCCGAGTGCTAGACATAGACAAAGCTTTGTTACCGTTATTGCCACTACTATAGAGATAGGTCGACCCAAGTTCTAACTGTAGCCTACTGAAAGATGTTTGAACACTCTCTCTTTCTCTTTCTCTCTCTTTCTCTGAGTTTACGTGGTACTATCTAAACACATACATGTGTTTCAGTGACAACTGCAGATACCTTTAATTCCTGGCCACGTACTCCAATCAACCATCATTTGGGTACAAGTCATACTTGTCCTTCACATCCTTTCCTCTATGGGTGGTTAGGTGACAGAAAGAGCATGAGCTTTGGAGCCTTCCAGATTTAGCTTCAGGTTTTCCTCTGTCACTTACTAGTTCTTGGTTAGCAAGGGAAATCACTTAGCATCTCTGAGTCTTAGTTTTTTGTCAATGAAATGACCATGATTGGAAAGACTGGATAAAAGAATTTATATAAAGGGCCTGCACGGTTGCCCTTACCTTTTCCTTACCTAGCTCCAGGAAGAGATGTTGAGCAATGGTGCAGCTCACATTTCCTAGACCTGGAACAGGCAGGCCGTGGCTTATCTTATGCACGAGGGACAGAAAGTTAGAATGCCCAAAGATGGACTTTGTGCTGTTGGTGGCAAAAGGCCTGGGAAATGACAGCCAGCTCAGGTCAGGGAGGGGACACTCTCTTTGATTGAAGCTTACTGGAAACCACACACTGTGGGTGGGACTAACCGGCCACAGAAACCCTTCCCAGAAGTAATCCATGTGATCGGAGGATATTTTACTGATGAGATTAAGATGCTAAGATGCCATCCTGAAGGAGCCGACCTAAAGCACAATTAATGCCTAACCAGCTATAAACTTGGAAATTGTAATATTCTATGGATGTCGATTGAAGTGGCGAGGGAAATAGTATTTATAGAACATCTACGTTGGGCCTGGCAGCTTATACACATTATCACACGGAAGCCTCATATTAACCCCACGCAGTGGACATTAAAACCCTTATTCGACTGATGGGGAACTTGACATTCCAATGGCACATATCATGTAAGTAGCTCTGGATCAGCTTCTCAAACTCACAGGAGGCTGAAGTATATAATAAATATAGTGAGTATGAATCTAAGGCCACAAATTTAGGTGCACAAGAAATGTATTCACTTTATTCTTACATAACTCAGCTAAATTTATATTCTGAGTCACCTCGCATCAGAGCGGCAGGAGCTTAATCTCTGCCAATTTGAAATCCTGCCTCTTCCCTTACACGGCGTTTTACCTGAGTTCTGACTT
This sequence comes from Neophocaena asiaeorientalis asiaeorientalis, assembly GCF_003031525.2. Classification (NCBI taxonomy): domain Eukaryota; kingdom Metazoa; phylum Chordata; class Mammalia; order Artiodactyla; family Phocoenidae; genus Neophocaena; species Neophocaena asiaeorientalis. Next base: position 3,518,237 of record NW_020185337.1, on the reverse strand, counting down.
CATCTGGCTTCCTGAAATTTATTGGTTATATGTATTCTATGGTTCCAAAGCATTGGTGGCAACAGTTAGGGTAGGAGGAAATCTGGTCTTCACTGAGGGGGTCAGGGAGGAATCTCTTCCTCCCTGATTGGTCCATGCAGGTTGTCATGGAGACATCTTTTGTTCTCATCTCCACAACACTTCACCTCTAGTCAGTTCCTCTCAATTATTTCTTTGCCTCCCTTGGATGTATGAGACCCGTTCTGTTGCTGCTCCATAATGATGGTTTAGACTTTGAGGCTATCTGCCTACACAGATCACAGAGCTCTCTCTCCTCCGATAGTATGCTACCTCCCCAGGATTCTATGCAGTTTTATGGGCACAGGTCTCTTCCGCTATTGGATTCCATAATCCCATCTGGGGGGTTGGCCCTGGTTTATATCCTAGTGTTCCAGCTGGAGAGCAGCCCACAGACCCTCTATCTCAGGTCACACTGCTGTCAAACTCATCACTTCCCCTTTAATTCTTTTCTTTCACCAGATGTAGTGAATCCTTTTCTAGTGGTAAGAAAAGTGGTCAGGGAAGGCCTGCTCATACAGCTCTCAAAGCTTGCCATGATCAGTTTTCTAAAAATTCTAAGGAGCTAGCTTTTGAAGCACAAAGCTAAAAGAGTTTCTATTTTTTTCCTGTTTTCTGCTGTCACGTACCTTCCCTGAGCCAATGAATATCTAATGGTTTAGCTGTCTTTTTTTTTTTTTTTTTTTGGCCCCCCTGCTTTCATGGTTTTGCTTTTTTTTTTTTTTTTTTTTTTTTGGCCACGCTGCTTAGCTTGCGGAATCTTTGCTCCCCGACCAGGGATCAAATCCCGGCTCACGGCAGTGAAAGCACTGATCTCCGCAGCATGTGGGATCTTCCCGGACCGGGGCACGAACCCATGTCCCCTGCATCGGTAGACGGACTCTCAACCACTGCGCCACCAGGGAAGGGAAGCCCTGAGTCTTAACCACTGGACTGCTATCTTAATAGCTGTCCTAATAGAAGGAAATTCTAGGAAACAGATGAAAACTCTTTCAAGACTATTACCTTGTCTCTGTACAAATGACTTTATTTTTAAATTTATTTAAATACAATAAAAAATATAACTGCAACGTGGATCAGAATCACACGTTAGTCCTCCCTCCCTCTGCTGATTGGGACATATTTTCTCTGTGAGCAAGACACATGCAAGCCAAATGATCATTAGAAACTTTCTGTCAGAGTAATTAGAGACAAGTGGAAGATGTTGCCTCACTGTGATGGGCTGAAATGCCTTCCAGAGCTCGTCGGGAAAGACCTGAATGGGACACAGATTTACACTGACCTTGGGAGCTGTCCCCTGAGTGGGGCTAAATTCTTGATTTCCAACTCACATTTTCCTTGCCTCCACCAAGCCCATCTCTCTTTCAGTTTTCCCATCACTTTTTCCTTACCTCTCATGTTGGCCCTCAGATCTCTCTAGGCAGGGCACAGTGGAGCTGTTTGGGCCTTAATTTTCTGAAAGTTGTACATGTTCCATGCCTACTAATGAGAGATTGCAACCAAGGTAGCTTGGTTGAGCTCGAGTATGCCCCAGACACCTGAGCCTTGCAAATCTGGGCAACCTCATGCATTCCCGTTTTGTTTTGAAATGAAAGTACATGCACGTGATTAAAACACACACACACACACACACACACACACACACACACACACACACAGAGAGAAAGAGAAAAGAGTATACAGCATAAAAGTCTACTCTTCACCTTTGATCTCCCCCCTCAACTTCAACTTAGTATTTCCAATCCCATTTCTCAGAAACAATCATTCTTTTTCGTTTGTTTTTGTTTTTAAAATTTTTTTATTGAAGTAGAGTTGATTTACAGTGTTGTTCCAGTCTCTGCTGTACAGCAAAGTGACTCAGTTATACACATAGAGACATTCTTTATTTATATTCTTTTCCATTATGGTTTATCACAGGAGACTGAATATAGTTCCCTGTGCTATGCATTAGGACCTTGTTGTTTATCCATTCTGAATGTAATAGTTTGCATCAACCCCAAACTCCCAGTCCGTCCCTCTCCCTCCTCCATTCCTTGACAACCACAAGTCTGTTCTCCATGTCTATTAGTCTGTTTCTGTTTTGTAGATAGGTTGATTTGTGCCATATTTTAGATTCCACATATAAGTGATATCATATGACATTTGTCCTTCTCTTTCTGACTTACTTCACTTAGTATGATAATCTCTAGTTGTATCCATGTTGCTGCAAATGGCATTATTTCATTCTTATTTATGGCTGAGTAGTATTCCATTGTATCTTTACCCATTCATCTGTCAATGGACATTTAAGTTGTTTCCATGTTTTGGCTACTGTGAACTGTGCTGCTGTGAACATAGGGGTGCATGTATCTTTTTGAATTATAGTTTTGTCCAGGTATATTCCCAGGAGTGGGATTGCTGGATCATATGGTAATTCTATTTTTAGTTTTTTAAGAAACCTTCGTACTGTTTTCCATAGTGGCTGTACAAACTTACATTCCCACCAACAGTGTAGGAGGGTCCCCTTTTCTCCACATCCTCTCCAGCATTTGTTATTTGTAGACTTTTTAATAAGGCCATTCTGACCAGTGTGAGATCATTGTAGTTTTGAGTTGCATTTCTCTAATAATTAGTGATATTGAGCACCTTTTCATGTGTCTACTGGCCATCTGTATGTCTTCTTTGGAGAAATGTCTATTAAGGTCTTCTGCTCATTTTTTGATTGGGTTATTTGTTTTTTTGTTGTTGAGTTGCTTTTATATTTTGGAGATTAATCCCTTGTCTGTTGCATCATTTGCAAATATTTTCTCCCATTCTGTAGGTTGTCTTTTCATTTTTTAAAATGGTTTCCTTTGCTGTGCAAAAGCTTGTAAGTTTGATTAGGTCTCATTTGTTTATTTTTGTTTTTATTTCTGCTGCCTTGGGAGAGTGACCTTAGAAAACATTGGTACGATTTATGTCAGAGAATATTTTACCTATGCCCAGAGGCAATTATTCTTACCAGTTTCTTGTGAGTCTTTCTAGAGACATTTATATCACACATACACTCTACAAATTGTAATATATTCTGTCCATTGCTCTGCCCCTTGCCTTTTTCACTTCACAGTGTATCTACCCATTATGGTTATTTTTTCATTTTTGTAAATTTTCTTTTTTTAAAAAAATTTTTATTGGAGTATAGTTGCTTTACAATGTTGTGTTAGCTTCTACCGCATAGCAAAGTGAATCAGCCATATGTTTACATATATCCCCTCTTTTTTGTTTCCTTCCCTTCCCATTTAGGTCACCACAGAGCATTGAGTAGAGTTTCCTGTGCTATACAGTAGGTTCTCATTAGTTATCTTTTTTTTTTTTTTT
>NW_020185337.1:3441859-3514802 GCF_003031525.2 Neophocaena asiaeorientalis asiaeorientalis | reverse complement strand
GAACCCGTGTTCCCTGCATAGGCAGGCGGACTCTCAACCACTGCGCCACCAGGGAAGCCCTCTAAAGTGTTTTCTTAATGATGAGCAGAGCATAAAGGCACTCATATCTCTTGAAAAGATAGAGACCTATATTTGTCCCATGTTTTTATTTCTGTACCTGTAATCTGTGACCAGGTATAGCACACCAAAATAACGTCTATTAATGTTCTATGACTACAAATTAGACTATCCCAAGTTCTGGAAATGGATGTTTAAGTGGCTTATACCTTATGTTTAAATTGTTTCTACTCTAATAATATGAATTGTTTGTAAACTCACACATCAGGATGTAAGCCCTTGTTAAAAAGAGACATTTATTTAAAAATTTATTTACTTATTTATTTTTGGCTGTGTTGGGTCGGGCTTCCTCTAGTTGTGGTGAGCGGGGGCTACTCTTCATTATGGTGCATGGGCTTCTCATTGTGGTGGCTTCTCTTGAGCACGGGCTCTAGGCACATGGGCTTCAGTAGTTGTGGCACGAGGGCTCAGTAGTTGTGGCTCGGGGGCTCTACAGCACAGCCTCAGTAGTTGTGGTGCACGGACTTAGTTGCTCCACGGCATGTGGGATCTTCCTGGAGCAGGGATCGAACCTGTGTCCCATGCATTGGCAGGCGGATTCTTATCCACTGTGCCACCATGGAAGTCCCAAGAAACATTTCTTTTTAGGGAAATATCATGGACTACACTTTATGGCATAGAAAGAAGGAGATCTAATTGTGTTGAAATAACCTTCAAATACCTGATTTCTCATGCTAGAGATGCTGTGGGACAAGGGTGGTCCTTGGGAGAGGGTGGTCTGGAATGGTCACCACACCTCCCTGCTGGCCAAGAGAACCCACTGCTCTGTGGGCCCTTGGCATCCCCCTAGCAGTTGGTGAAAAAGCCAGGCTTTTAGGATTTTGTGCTGCTTCTGAAAATCTATGCAGATTTTGCATGAGAAAGCCTTATTCTTGAGAGCTTTATATTAAGATTTGATTTTATTATTACGTCTTCCTTCATGTCCTGCTCGATGCTCTATTTCACTCTAAACTTGGCCTTTGGAGCCAGACAGACCTGGATTTGGATACCAGGTCTGTCACTGATAACTGTATAACTGTATAACCTTGGACATGTCACTCAACCTTTCTGAGGCTTGTTTTGAACATCCACGATCATGGGATTAATGATACTGACCTCATAGGAATTGTGTGAGCACTGAATGAGATAATGTACATACAATTATTAACAGATAGTACATACTCAATATTTGGTAGTTCTTCATTCAACACATATTCATTCAGAGCATAATATGTGTCAGAAATATAGTTCAGGAAGAAGCTGAACCTTGAAATATAAATAAGAATTAGTTAATGAAGGTGGATAGGAGGGCCCCGGGAGCAGGGGGAAAAGTATTCTTCCAAACAGAGGGAACAGTGTGTGCAAAATTACAGAACAAGAGTGAGTGTTGTGTTCTAGAAATGGAAAGAGGACTAGCATGCCTGAACCAAGAAATGCAAGACAGGAGATGGCCAGGGGTGAAGCTGGAGATCATAGCTGGAGATTATAGCTGGAGATGATTATAGCTGGAGATCAACCTGGGAATTATAGCTCAGGCTAAGATATTTCTATTGTATATTAAAAGCAGTAGCTAACCATTATTAAGCCTATTCTTCAAGGGGAGAAAGAGATCCAAAGAAGGTAAACATTTTCCTGGTACAAAATAGCTAGTGAGTGGCAGAGCACTAAAGGGTTTTAAGTAAAAAGTGACATGATCAGATTTTGCTTAGAAATTTCATGAAGGCTGCAGAATGGAGCCTATGTGTGCGAGAGGGGTGTGGTGGTGGGTAGGAAGGCTGAGAGGCAAGGAGGCTATGGAGTAATTTCTGTGAAAGAAAATGAGATGAGACCCTAGGAATTAGAGGACCGAGAAGAGTCAAAGTGTGCCTTCCTCCCCGAGGAGACTGGTGATCCTGGATCCCTCCCTGGTGACACATCCATCAAAGTCCCAGGCTTTAGAGACTTGCCTGTGGACTGATGGATTCAGAGCGTGGGCAGGGAGTGAGAATGACAAGGTGAGGAGAGGGAAAGACAAAGCCATAGACACCCTGTGGCAGGTCGAGCAGGAGGTGGAGAAGAGGGGAATGCAACATCAAATCCCAAACATGTAACCATCTTCCCCAGTGAATGGGGGATGGGTAAGCTAATTCCAGGTGTCTGTGTACTTGTTTAACATAAAGTCATGGAAAAGGAAAGTCAACTCTGCTGTCCATACAGAGGCCAAGGAGAGACCATTTAGTCTAGCCTCTTTGAGTCAATGACGGGAGGTTGTATTTTTGTGTGTATTTGATCTTGGCCTTATATCATTGCTATCAATTTCTTATCTCCACGATGTCTGTTGAGTGCCTGTGTGTGCCAGATATTGTACATGTGTCTATTCATTCTCACAACAACATTGTAAGGAAGACATGATCTCCATTTTACAGATAAGGAAAATGTTTGGAGAGATTAGATGGTTTTGATATGTATAATTACACAAGAAGAAGTTGTATTATTGATTTGGGTTTGGAGAAGACATTCCTAAGCAAAATTAAAGCCCACAAGCTTTTTGGAAAATAATTACAGATTACTCTCCATAAAAAAAGTCTAATTCCTGAAATTTGAAAGACACCAAAAGACAAATTAAAAGGCAAGTGACAGGCTGAGAGAAATCATCTGCTCATATATATCAAGCAACATATCAACGTACAAAGAGCAGGCACAAATAAATAAGAAAAATTGCAAATAACTCAAGGGGAAAAAAATGGGCAAAAAATATAAACAGACAGTTCACAGAAATGGAGCTATAAATGGTCAAAAAAACATGAAAGATGTCCAACATAACTAGTAGTCAGGGAAAAATCTTATTTTTAATATTAAAAAAGCTTGAAATGTTTTAAATTTAGATAATCACATTTTTAATTTCCAAGAACAGCCAATAGACAGCTTTTTCACAGCCACCTATTCTGTTTCAATGGTTACAATATTCTCTTAATTTCTCTTAAGATAATGATGATTTGCTTTTAAAATTGTCTTTCAAAAATAAAATCATGGGCTTCCCTGGTGGCGCAGTAGTTAAGAGTCCGCCTGCCGATGCAGGGAACACGGGTTCATGCCCTGGTCCAGGAAGATCCCACATGCCGCAGAGTGGCTGGGCCCGTGAGCCATGGCCGCTGAGCCTGCGCGTCCGGAGCCTGTGCTCCGCAACGGGAGAGGCCAAGACAGTGAGAGGCCCACTTACCGCAAAAAAAAAAAAAAAATCGTCTTCTATTTTCTGTATTAACTAATTTCTCAGAGGTTAATACAGAGAAATGAAATAATATAACAAAATAGAACAATTTGGTTTTCTTCCAATGTTTGGCAGGTTTTCATTATCTGTTTATAATGTTTGTAAAACAGATCTAGACTGGCTGGTGTGTATTTGAAGATATTTGCTCTCCTGGCAGTGAAGGCGGATTTCTATTCCTATTATAGGGCCCAGCTATGGTGACTAGGGGGAGGGGTGGGCCAGGGGAACTGTCTTCTGCATGTGGGGTTCCTTGTCCTTCAAGCTACTTGTCAGATATAAGGGCTATTGACTGTCTTCTCTAATCCCAGTGCTCACAGTGGGAGTCTTACTCATCAAAACTCTAACTTTATTTGGCTATTTGCAAATGTTTTGTGGCTTTCCCAGGGGCTGAGGCCAAGTCAGTGGCTCTGGGACTTGCAAGCTGAGGATGCAGGTGTTCCCCAGATCCTTCACTACCTGCCAACCTCTCAGACTCAGTTTCCTACCGACCTCAGCTACTTCTGATCAGGACTTATTCCCATCCTCTCATGGAAAAATTTCCCTGAAAATCTCTTCTTTCACCTATATGGGATTTCTGGTTCCTTGGCTCCCTAAGTTTTCTCCTACCTGGATTAAATCTTCTAGAAATTCCATACTCTTCTGGTCTTTTGGTGTCTTTCCTGTTATGGACTTATTTGTATGGCTGTATTTCTTTCATCATTTCACTAGGACTTGGGGAGGGAAGAGGGGTAAATGTGTGAGTTTAGTCAGCCGTCTGAGAGTCCAAGTAAGTATTTGGGTCCGTTTGTGATAAGTCCTTTGAACGAGAAATACAATATGGTGTGGAGGTGTACACGGGAGAGACCTAACCTAGTCTAGAGGGTTCAGGGAAAAGCCTTCCCTAGAGATACATTTTAAAAGGTAGACCTAAGGTTGAAGTTTGATTTTACTTAGAAGCAGAGAAATGTGCTAGATGGTCTTGAGAGATTTCCCTTGTATTTATGGTTTGCCAAGTTTGTGTTCATAGTTGAGAATTTTTTTAAATGAAGTAAAAATGAAAGAAAATAATAAATTCCTTTTCAAAACAGGGAGACTCAAAAATCTGAAATTGCAATGGGCTGAGCTCAGCGTTTCAGCTGGCACCTCTGTCATCACCTCATCGGACTTGCTAACTTAGGCCTAAATGAGCTTCTCAGAAAGTCAGAGCTTTTACTGGAAACTGGAAGATTTATCAAGGGGTTCCCTTCTTGTGGGGAAGGAAAGCTCACCTTTTGCCTCAGCAATTATTTTCTCCTTTATTTAACTCTCTAGTTTTATGTGGGAAAAAAGCCATTAGAGAAACTGTTAATGAAAATTTTTTTAAAATACCAAAAAACTTACAAAAACTAACTGATGTTTCCTTATGGAAATTAGAGTTACTAGAATTGATGTTGCCTTTTTAGTTATAATTGGTAATTATTTCACTACCATGATCATACCTTGACCTTCAGCATTAGGATCAAAGCTATTATTACCCATATAATACTGCTAATAGGATAAACTAATGGTTAAATTATAGTGGGACCAAGAAGGGATGCTTCCTGTCACATCAGTTAAGTTTGAGTTTTAGAAACTTGTACTTGAAAGACTTTCTCTGGTATTTAGAAACTTGAACAAATAATCTGAATCACTAAGGTAAGATTGTCAGAATAGTCATTTAATGATACCCCACTTACCTTGTGAAGAATCTCCAAGTATGAGCATAAAATGTCAGAAAATCTACTTGAAATGCATTGGAAGCATGGATTTGGTGATCCTATGGATCAAATTCTACCTCCTGGGGGTGGGAGAGGGATAAATTAGGAGTTTGGGATTAACATATACACACTACTATGTGTAAAATAGATAACCAGCAAGGACCTGCTGTATAGCACAGGGAACTATATTCAATATTTTGTAATAACCTATAAGGGAGAAGAATCTGAAAAAGAGTAGATACATATATGTATAACTGTCTCACTTTGCTGTACACCTGAAACTAACACAACATTGTAAGTCAACTAGACTCCAATAAAAAATTCTACCTCCCTATGTACGTAGCAATATTCACCAAAATACTAAACTTATAACCATTTATCATATGGTCAGCTGTGAATTGACTGTTCAGCTTTTACCAGCACTTCAGCTGAAAAGTTTGTTACTTGAGACTAACAATCAAAGGAATGTATTTGCTTCTATTTCTCTGACTCTCTATGCTTGATCCCTCAGGAAACTTATATCCCCAGGAAGCAATATAACTAGAATATGTAATCTTAACTTCCCACAGAAATAGCTTTTTCGAAATATAATAATTTTCGTGATATAATAATTTTGAGATATAATAATTTTCGAGATTACTCTCTCAACTTTTTATAGAAGTTTGCTATATGAAGAACTCTTTTCTTTAAATATTTATTTATTTATTTGGCTGCATTGGGTTTTAGTTGTGCCACATGGACTTCTCACTAGTTGTGGTGCACGGGGTTCAGAGTGCATGGGCTTAGTTGCCCCACGGCATGTGGTACCTTAGCTCCCCGACCAGGGATCGAACCTGCGTCCCCTGCATTGGAAAGTGGATTCTTAACCACTGGACCACCAGGGAAGTCCCATGAATAACTTTTTTTTAACAGGAGTCTAATGTTAAAATATAGTCCAATTTGTACCCTATTGTCCCTTATGAAAATGTTTTTTTGGTATTTAGTGAAAGGAAATTTCTCTAATAGACTTTTTTTGTATATGAAATTTTATTACTACCATGTTTGCATCATCAAAACTTATCATCTTGGTTTTTTCTTCTTGCCTTTGCATAAGGCCAAGAGAGAGACATTGGCTACTTTGACAAATTTAAAGTGGACTCCAGGAATGTCACCAACAGCATGGCCTTTTGCAACCAAATCCAGCAACCAGAACTTCATCGTTTTCTGCAGTAAAGTTCAAGCAGCCATCATCGGGTAAGAAAGCTGTGAGCTTCTTGCTCTTCTTGATCAGCTGGCCCCTGAAACACTTCCCGATGGCAGAATTTACCTGTTTGGCTTCAACTTCGACATTTTCTAGCTAAATTCCCTTTGCATGTGAAGTGCCTCCAAAGGGGCTGACCTTCAGGGCTGTCCCCAAATGGGCTTTCTTGTACCGTTTATCATGCCACTTCTGGTCCTGATGGTGGCTGCAGAGCTTCCTGGCAATATGATCTTGACACTTGCCCATCCCATTGGTGCTGCTGGCCCGAGGGGAAGATCTAACAGGCTTTTTTTTCCCCAATTGTGGTAAAATACACTTAACTTAAAACTTACCATCTTAACCATCTTAAAGTGTAAAGTTCAGTAGTGTTAAGTATATTCACATTGACACTCAATCAATCTCCAGAACCTTTCATCCTACAAAACTGGAACTCTATACACATTGTGATGGTTAATTTTTTTTTTTTGCGGTACGCAGGCCTCTCACTGTTGTGGCCTCTCCTGTTGCGGAGCACAGGCTCCAGACGCGCAGGCTCAGCGGGCATGGCTTACGGGCCCAGCCGCTCCAACGGCATGTGGGATCTTCCTGGACCGGGACATGAACCCATGTCCCCTGCATTGGCAGGCGGACTCTCAACCACTGCGCCACCAGGGAAGCCCGTGATGGTTAACTTTATGTGTCAATTTGACCAGGCACATTGTGATGGTTAATTTTATATGTCAACTTGACCAGGCACAGTGCCCGGCTATTTGGTCAAACATTATTCTAGATGTTTCTTTGAGGGTGTTTTTGGATGAAATTTACATTTAAATTGGTAGACTTTGACTAAGCAGATTGCTCTCCATAATGTGGGTGGACCTCAACCAATCAGCTGAAGGCCTGAATGGAACAAAAGATTGACCTCCCCCAAGAAAGAGGGAATGCTATCAGCAGACAGCCTTCAGATGTAAACTGCAACATTGGCTTTTACCTGGGTCTCCAGTCTGATGGCCTACCCTGCAGGTTTTGGACTTGCCAGCCTCCATAATTTCATGAGCCAATTCCTTCAAATAGATTTCTCTCTATATAAACATCACATTAGTTCTGTTTCTCTGGAGAACACTAATTAATACACCCATTAAACAACAACTACCTCTTTCTGCCTTTTCTCAGCTCCTGGCAACCACCATTCTACTTTCTGTTACTGTGAATGTGACTACTCTAGGTACGTTATACAGGTGGAATCATACAGTATTTATCTTTTTGTGACTGGGTCATTTCACTTAGCATTATGTCCTCAAAGTTCATCCATGTTGTAGCATGTGCCAGAGTTTCCTTCCTTTTTAATGCTGAGTAATATTCCATTGGGTGTATATACCACATTTTGTTTATCCATTCATTCGTCAAATGGACACTTCGGCTGCTTCCATCTTTTGGCTATGGTGAATTACACTGCTACGAACACGGATGTAAAACTATTGGTTTGAGACCCTGCTTTCAATTCTTCTGGATATGTATATTCAGAAGTAGAATTGCTGGATCATATGATAGTTCTATTTTTAATTTTTTGAGGAACCATCCTACTGTTTCCATAGCGGCTGCATCATTTTACGTTCCCACCAGCAGTGCACAAGGATTCCAATTTCTCCACCTCCTTGACAACCACTTGTTATTTCCAGCAATAATAATCCTGCAGGAACCCAAAATAATCCTCAAGAGGGGTCATTTTTGTTATGGGATAGTATTTTGTATGTGTGTGGCAGGGGGAATGCTGATATAAACTTGATTTTAGAAACTATGATGTTAAGACTTGATCCATACACAATTTAGGCAGAATCTACATAATATGAAAGCAATTATTTAGAAGCGAAAAACGCTGTCAAAAAGTTACTTTGCCCTGTAGCACTAAAGGACTGCAGTGGCAGGTTTTGTTGTTTAGAATTTGCGTTCAAACAGCCTTATTCAAGAGTTTTCTCCAAAAAAATGTACATAGACCATGATAAATGTCACCAAGTCATTTTGAGTGGTAAGCATTTTTAAATTCAGGGGAGTTTCTAATGTAAAGCAGAAGGTACAAACTGGCCGGCCGCAGGCCAAATGAGGCCTGCAGACTTATTTGACTTGGCCTGCACATTTGTTGGCCCACACAATGTTTTCAGAAATTTTGAATTAGTTGACAACTTTTTAAATGGAGAGATTTCAGGCAAAAAAAAAATCTTGATTTCTAGCTTTTCAGGAAAAACTAGCTGACCTGGCGAGACTGGGCCTTTATTCCCACGTGGCAACAGCTGGCTAGGGCTGAGTAGCAACTGCCCTTTCCTCCTGAGCTTGTGCCCTCCAGTCCCCCATAGTCACCACCCACCTCGAGACAGGAGAGCTTGTGGGCACCCAGGCAGCAGACTTCTCGGTTTCTTCAGGAACCACTCATAACTTCCTGCGATGTCCAGTGGGATGTGAGGCCCGTGGTAGGCACTTAGTAGCTGCTGCATTGTTTACTGAATCTGATTCTTCACGTGCTAAAATTGTTTAGGATCCTTTGCTTTCTCTCTTGGTGGAAAAAGAGATGGTAAGACAATGGCTTTAAATAAATGGAATACAAGAGGAAAAGGATTTAGACAATGCAGATACAGAGAAACACCTGAAAAGAAGATAATCATGTGAATGTAATTTTTTATTAAGCAATTTAGCCTTGAACTCTTTTTCCCATGAAGGAAACAGCACCCAGGAAATGTTTCAGGCTAAGCCCTCTGTTTAATGCAAGAGAGAAAAAAGGGGCAAAAGGTTAGTCAGCTGCCTTACAGTGGCAGGATTCTTGAGTTAACATAAATAGAAATAGATACAGAAAATGAGGACCATATGGTTGGCTAGATGAGAGTTGCTCTGTGTGTGTGTGTATTTGTAAGGCCACCCACTGAGAAAAATATTCAACTTATTGTGTCTTAACATATTAACTCCTTGTTTTTAATTACTGAGGCACTTGGAGAAGTTCTTTTACACTTTCAGGTGATAGCAAATGAAAAATGTGTTAAAGAAAAATGCAAACAGCGTCTCTCTCTCTCTCTCCTCTCTCTCTCTTTGGTGATTGCGTTGAGTGAGAGAAACATGAAAGTCTTCTGGAATGTGTGCCTTAATCTCCAACCCAAAACATCATTTCAAGAAAACAGTTATTTAAGCCTCTGCTTGCACCGTAGTTGCTATTATTCCGCTGGTCAAAGTAAGTCATATGGCCAAGCCCAGAGTTAGCCTGGAAAGAGACTAAGGGTGTGGATTTAGTGGGGTGTGCTTTCAAGACCAAGGAGCTGTTCTGGAATGGATAAATGGAATCTGGGTCAGCACCTATTTTGAAAAATATAGTAGTTGACGCTTATTAAAATTGTTTTAATATTTTCATCCATTCTATTAAAAATCATGTTCATTTAAAATATGCAAGAAACATAGAAATTACCAAGAGGAAAGAGAAAACTCACCCCAAGCCCACAAGTCTAATAAAAACCGTTCTTAAAATTTGGTATGCACAACTCCAGAAACCTCTCTGCATATCTACCTCTGCACTTAGAAGTAGTTCTAATCCACTTAGGAGCATCTCCAGAGACGGTAGAGCATAGTAGCCTGGACTGAACCTGAGTCATCCTCTACTCTCCTAGAACAGTTTTTTTAATTAAAAAAAATTTTTTTAATTGACATACAGTTGATTTACAATATTACATTAATTTCATGTGTATAGCATAGTGATTCAGTATTTTTACAGATTATACTCCATTAAAAGTTATTACAATAATGGCTATAATTCCCTGTGCTGTACATCATTGTTGCTTATCTATTCAATTCTTTGAACTCTGTGTCTGTTTGCTAGTGTGCCTTGACTCACCAGAGTTGGTGAACCTAAGAGAGCTTGGAGAGAAGGGAAAGAGACAACCTATATCCATTGAAAACATCAGCAAGAAAGGAAGAGAAGAGAGAAGAAAGAACAACAACAAAAGCTGCCCAGGGTGGAGAAGAGAGAGCAGTTTGATATATCAGTGGAGATTTTGTGATGCAAGAGGGCCGACTTATCAATGCTGAGGGCCCACAGTACTTTTAGGGGCTCGTGAAGATGTTTTCATTCCTTAAACATCAGAAGAAAAATAAACTCTTAGGTCAAGGAAAATGTTTCAATTTATAATGATAATATATTTATCATTATATCAATGCAGTCATACAATAAATCTTTTAAATATCTTTTTGTAAAGGAAGGGACCATGAAGGCAAAAGTGCCTAGGGCCCACCAAAGTCATACACAGCCCCGGATCCAGTGGCATGTCCCAACCTATTCAAATTTATTCAACATATATGTGCCATGCATTCTACGATTTTTTGCCACTAATGATATTACTATTCCAATTTTACAAATGAAGACTTTGAAACCTGCAAAGAAGTCAGGAGGAAGAAACTGATGGAGTTGGGACTGCCCCAGATATCCAGATTTTCAGTTCAGCTCTCCCTGCACAAACGTGCCATGGGGTACGGCAGATATGGGGTGGAGATCAATATAGGAGAGAATGCAATCGAAATTAAAAATATAAGAGGCTTTATAATTGGCCAAGTATTTCCCCAGGCAGCAAACTTCCTTCCTAAGGTGACTCGTAGGTGCCAAAAAGAAGATTAGGCAGCTCAAGAGAGCATGAGGGAAAGTGAGTAGACATTGCTGGGTGCCCAACTAAAGACAGCTTCATCGGCAACCTACTGAATGAGAGGAAATATTTGCAAACATATATATGATAAGATCCAAAATATATAAAGAACTCATGCAACCCAGTAGCAAAACAAACAAACAATCTGATTTAAAAAATGGGCAGAGGAGGGCTTCCCGTGGCGCAATGGTTGAGAGTCCGCCTGCCGATGCAGGAGACACGGGTTCGTGCCCCGGTCCGGGAAGATCCCACATGCCGCGGAGCGACTGGGCCCGTGGGCCATGGCCGCTAAGCCTGCGCGTCTGGAGCCTGTGCTCCGCAACAGGAGAGGCCACAGCAGTGAGAGGCCCGCGTACGGCAAAAAAAAAAAAATGGGCAGAGGATCTGGATAGACATTTTTCCAAAGAAGACATACAGATGGCCAGCAGGAACATGAAAAGATGCTCAACATCACTAATCATTAGAGAAATGCAAATCAAAACCACAATGCGATTATCACCTCACACCTGTTAGAATGGCTATTATTCAAATGAAAAGAGACAACAAATGCTGACTGTGGAGAAAAGGGAACTTTGTGCACTGCTGGGGGGGAATGTAAATTGCTGCAGCCATTATGGGAAACAGTATGGAGGTTCCTTAAAATATTAAAAATAGAACTACCACATGATCCAGCAATCCCACTTCTGGGTATTTATCCAAAGAAAATGAAAACACTAACTCAAAAAGATATCTGCACCCCCATGTTCATAGTAGCATTATTTACAATAGCCAAACATGGAAACAACCTAAGTGTCCACTGACAGGTGAATGGATAAAGAAGATGTGATACACACACACACATAACACACACACGCAATGGAACATGATTCAGCCATAAAGAGAATGAAATCTTGCCATTTGTGCTAGTATAGATAAACCTCGTGGACATAATGCTGAGTGACATAGGTCAGACAGAAAAAGACAAATAAAATACCATATGATCTCACTTATACATGGAATCTAAAAACAAAAACAACAAAACATCAGGTTCATAGATACAGAGAACAGATTGGTGGTTGCCAGAGGTTGGGGGGCGCATGTGATGAGTGAAATGGGTGAAAGGAGTCAAAAGGTACAAACTTCCAGTTATAAAATAAACAAGTCATGGGGATGTCTCGTACTGCATGCCGACTACAGTTAATAACACTGTATTGCACATCCGAAAGCTGCTAAGAGAGCAGATCTTAAAAGTTCTCATCACAAGAAAAGGAATTCTGCAACTATGTGTGGTGACAGATGTTAATTAGACTTACTGCAGCGGTCGTTTTGCAATACATAGCACAAGATAATGATTCGATATTTATATATTTCACAAAATGATTTGCAATATATACAAATATACACCCGAAACCGATATAATGTTGTATGTCAATTATATCTCAATAAAAAATAATTTTAAAAAAGAAATTTAAAAAAAGAAAAAAAAAGCTTTATCAAGTGGTTTACTATTAGATGTTTCACTTTCTTTTGTAATCATGTTCTGTAAAGATAAATAAGACACTAGAAAAACAAGGTCAGTTTAGGCCCTTGGCAGAAGTTAAAGCCTCTTCATCAAATTTAGTAAACTTGCTTGCTGCTGAGTTGTTACTGTAGTTAAAGGAAGGCTGCAATAAAATTTAGTAATGGGTTAATGTTCTCAATAGATAAAAGTGTGCTTTCTAAAAAAATAGTTTCTCGCATAAAGATTGCTTTTGTTTTTTATAAAACATGTATTTATGAATATGTGTATGTGTGTTATATATGTATATGTGTTATATACATATATTATACATATAGCCCCTTTTTGCTGTTTATCTATAAATTAATTTTACTCTGAATTTGGACTTGTGGTTAGATAGGTAGTGCCAAATGAGTCATTCAAACAAAAAAAGGCATGATCTCATGACCATTATTTTAAAAGTTTACTCCATTATTCAAAAGTCTTCATGATTTTAGAAACAACAGTCTCTGCCTCCCAAATGGCCAATTGAGGAACGTGAGATAAGTACCCCTGCAAAGGCGTGAGGAGAGGATAGCCCCTCTGGGAGTCAAGATCCCATAATCACACCCCCCACCCCCAAAAGTCATGATGCTGGAATCTAAGACAAAGACCATCCCAAAGTCTAACTCTCCAAATGTCAATTATCAGATACATATTAATTTGGACTAGAATTACCCCATGATTCACTTTATGGAGATCTAAGAAAGCAAGAACATGAGTTAGCTTACAACCAACACAGCAGCATATTTTCCTTGTTAGCTGCAGGGGAGAATAATGTACAGGAAAAGGTGACGTAATGATTGTCTCACTTTCATTATTCTCTCCCAAATGAATAGCCTTCCACACCAAGGATGAGCTCACTCACTATTAGTGGAATAACATCTGGTGCGCAGAGGAGCCCCCAGCCGAACATGCCGTTGGTTTGGGACTATATTTAACCAACAGAAAACCAACCATTGGTGCATATATCACATATGCAGCCCAATTACACTGTGAAAAAAAAATGTTAAGGGGTAAGGAAACCCTCCTTAAGTATTTTAACGTGCAAGATTTTTCCTTATGAAGCAAGGCGTTAACCTGTTCCAAAAGAGATCCTAGGCTATTATTAGAGTGGAATATCTTAGACATGTGACAGATGCCTTGTCCCCTTTGGCTGAGGCTCGGATGCTTGCCATAGCTATCTAAGTTTAAATTTCATATCACGGATAGGAATCTCTCTCCTTCAATTTCCCTTCCCATTCTTAATTTCCAGGCAGACCTGCCACACTGACGATGGTGAATTTTGCAGTGTAATTTATCTAATAGATTTACTGTAAAATGATGAATCACCCTAGTATTTAAATCTAATGAGTAATGCCGTAAGTCAATTTTGGTTTTTAAAAGTGCATCATAGCTAAGGTCATCAGTTAAATGTGCTAATACAGAGTAATGTGGATGTTCAGAACATGCACAGTTGGTCCTAACGGTCATGATGCTGGAATACTCTGGAATCTGCTGTGTACCAAAGCCCTTAGGGGAGGTTGCTCACAAAATCGTGACATTTGGTAAAAGAGATAACAATTTCATTCCATCAGGACTTGGGAAACTCCCACAAGTTTAGGCATCTCTCATTGTTCACCCCATAAGATGTAGTAACACTTTATTGTGAAGAAGCTAACAAGCTATTTTTATTTGTATTTAAAAGACTGATTATGAAAATAATGCCTATTTACTGAACAACATATGAGAAATTCAGAGAAGCACAAAGAAAATAACAGTTCATTCTGATTCCAACCACCCAGCGCTCTTTGTGAATGTTAGTCATTTTCACTTGAGTATATGTAAGCATTTTCTCATGTTATTAACTATTTTTCTACAATTTCATTCTAAATGGCCATGTAGTATTACATCATATGGCTATACCATAATTTATCAAATCAATTCCCTATTGGACCCTTAGTATACTTCTAATTCCTTGTTATTATAAAGAAGACTGGGATAGCTAAATCTGTGCACACAGGGGTAATCATTTCCTTAGAATAAATTTGCAGAAATAAAATTGCTGAGTCAAAGTGAATATGTTTTTAACGGTTTTGATTCCCGTTGAGAAAGCTTTAATGAGGGAATAAGAGATTTGTTTCCTTCTCTGTACAGGATATCCCCAAGACCAGGGATGCTACCCCAGTCCCTCTGCTTCAGTCTACCTCTGGTTCCTCATCTACAAAACAACAGGGCTGGAACAACAGGAAAATAACGATGCTTATCCTGTTAAAGGACTTATACCTATTTCCTCATTTAATCTGCACCGTAATCTTGAGAGATAGGTCCAAGTGATTTGGTGAAGTCCAGATAGTTTGTAAATAAAGGAGCCAGAATTTGAACCTGGATTTGCTATCTTAAAAGGCCATGCTCTAAACCAGCAAGCTACACAGTTTATTCCAGGTCTATCACTTATCCATTCATGTTTTCAATAATTCAGTATACTGGGTGAGAGCTACTGTTCTAGGTCCAGGAGGTACAGTGGTGAACTGAACAAAATCCTGGACCTCAGGGACTTTCTAGTGGGGGAGATAGTAAGTTATAATAAAAGGTAGCAATAAGTTCTGTAAAGAAAGATAAAGCAGGGGAGAGGGATAAAGGATGACAAGGAAGCTATTTTATTTTACTTTATTTTATATTTTAAAAAATATTTATTTGGTTGCCCTGGGTCTTAGTTGCGGCAGGCGAGCTCCTTAGTTGTGGCTTTTGGGCTCCTCAGTTGAGGCATGGATGTGGGATCCAGTTCCCCTACCAGGGATGGAACCCCGGCTTCCTACATTGGGAGTGCGGAGTCTTAACCACTGCACCACCAGAGGAGTCCCAAGCAAGCTATTTTAGATTAGGTGGTGTCAGAGAAAGCCTTTCTGAGTGGATGAAGTGAGTCAGGCTGTCATGTGGGTGTATGGAGGACAAACTCTCCAGGCAGAGAAGCAGCAGTACCAGGGCTCCAAGACCAGAGCCTCGTGTGTTTGGGGGAACCGCACAGAAGTATTAATAGTTGGGGCTGGAGCACAGTGAGATACAGGGGAAAAGGTTTACATTGAGTCTGTGAGTCAGTCCAAGCAGATTTGGGGTGGGAGTTGTTGGAGAACAGACACAGGTGAGCTTGCAAGACCTGGAGAATTGACTGAGATCACCTCTGCAATTCTGAGGAGGAAAGATGGCCAACTACCCATTATTCTCCTATTCTTGAATTGCTTTAGGTAGCTGGGGGCTTAGGCCATAGGATTAAAACTCTAGCCTTTTATGCCCAGGATCATATTTCTGGACCCAAAGGAAGAATTCAAATCCATGGATCATTCCATATATTCATTACCCACTCTCTCCAGGGGAGGGGCGATGCCTCCTCCCTATACCACTGCCTATAGAAAAGAAACAAATTCTTTGACTGGAATGATCTTGCGGAATTGGGAGAACAGCCATTTCGAAGTTCCGAATGATGTGGTTATTAATCAGTTTAGGGGATAAACACGTCTATCCGGAGACCAGCTGTTTCCTGATGTCATTTAAATTCTTCAGTCCCTCATGTTCTGCTGCAGGAAGGAATCTAACTTCCTTTCCATTCTTGTGAATGTGTCTTTTGAAATTTAATTTGGGATTAAATTAATTTATTATGCATTATTAAAAATCTAAATGTTTTTACAGACCAATTTCCAAGAGTATAGTGTCATTGCCTGGTAGGACTTACCTACAGCAAAGGAACAGGGTAACACAATGCTCTTCAGACATGAGAGATGGGAAGTAAGTTGAGAGCTTTTATTTTTCCAGTGTAAAATCCCATGAAATTTAGTGCACGAAAAAGCTAGATAGCTTTTAGAATTGTCCAGTTTCACAATTTAATTCATTCTATGTATACTATGGGGAAAACATCTTGACAGCTGGGACGAGAATCCGTTTTAGGGAAATAGTCCATAAGCTACTTGGGTGTCAGGTGCATCCTGAAGGCCTGGGTAGCTGGAGACAAAGAAAGAACAGTCATAGCTATACTGCCCTGCAATAAACACCTGAAGGTGGGGAAAACTGAACAGATAGGGAGTGTGGGAGAGCAACGGGTGGAGCAATACTGTGATATATCTTAAAATCTTTTCAGATGTCGTTGATGCAGCGTTCCATTTTATGATCTTTTTATTTCTGTGATGTACATCCTACCTTCACCATCCCAAATCTTTAGTGAATTCTGCTATATACATAAATGCTTTGTGTGAACCCAGTGCATGTGATCATGTGTCCCGTGGGAATAATGGACTGAGCTCCGTGTTTGGGTCAGTGCCGTGCAGAATAGGGACAGTGTGTGCCACGTGGCAAGATAATCTGTCAATTACACTAATCAGCGGAAACAGCATTCAGAACCAGAAACAACAATGAGAATGAAAGTCCCCGGGGAATTTTCAGAAATCTGGGGTGGGGGACACTGGACTTTGGAGAAATATGAAATGGGAGTTTGAACCATTTTAAGAGGCAAAGGGTTACATGTTAATAACTCATATTGCTTTTGAAGCCTATGATTATGGTTAAGATATAAAATTTAGACACTGAAGTTTCTCATTTTTTAATAACAACTTGGGCCTTGGGCTGAATGTCTAGAAGTTACTCAGCTCTCTCTGGTTTAGCTATTGGTAAAGACTTCACCAGATTCTACATCTCCCAGTATTTCTTGATTTCTATGGCCCTAAAGTAGTTCTTCATAGGGACAGAGAGTTTGTGAATTGACACATAAATCTTGCAGAAGTTATATGCTATTGTAATATTCCCAAAGAAAACACTTGCAGCAAAGCATCAGGAAGTATCAGTCTGGGGGATATTTGTTGAATGCAGTACCTTGAGTCTCCCCAGTTCTTCACAGGAGATGGGTCTGGGTTAGTGGCAGTGGCATTCTTCATGACCATGGTTGTCCTCTTAGGTAATAGGAAGCCCCAATTAGAGGCCTACAAAACTTCTCATCAAGTATGCTACTCTAAAACTCTATCCTACTTATTATAAATTCGAAAGAAGAGAAAAGGCCATTAGCAAGCTTTATCACTTGGATAAAACGAATTCCAAGTACAGTTCTCAGTATGCTGCATCATCATTTTGCTACATTGATGATAGGTTACCCAATAATTACTAGACAACACGTGCATAGATATTTTGCAGTTACGTGTGAAGACAAGCACAAGTGAAATTGGTTCAATACTTAGGAGGGGCTGGGCCCAGCAGGACTGGCCAGGGCCTCCCACAGAGCTCTGTTTAACAACTGGTTGATTAGGGTATACAGGATCTGTGATATCATGCTAACATGGTCAGAAATCCTTTTCCAGGGGGCCACAGTTGGCTTTAGGTAGACAAATGCCATGAGCCAGAGAAGGACTTTCTGATTGCATATGTAGGATTTGCTTATGTTTACTGGAAGAGTAACTTTTCCTATCTTAACTCCTACCCTTAGGGAAGTTGATTTGGTTTGGACAGGGTATAATCTCAGGAACATTTTGTTTGCAAGAAGAGAAACTCAATTCAATCTAATTTAAGTAAAATGTGAATTAAATTAAAAGAATACTGAAATAACTCAGAGTTGAGGAATGATTCTTAGGATCTGCAGCAATTCTGAAGACCTCAGTGACTGGAACCAAGCACTCAATAAATAAAATACTCTTCTTAATCTCATTCCTGCTTCTCTATGCATATTGATTTCATTCTGTTTTCCTATAGAAAGTAGGTTCTTTCTTTGTGGTGGGAAACAGAGTTTTAGTCAGTCCTGGGCTTTCATCATTCCTAGAGGAAAGGGGCTTCTCTCATGCAACACTAGGTTAGAAAATCCTGGGGCAGCAGTCTGATTGGCTGGGCTTAAATCATGTTTCCAATCCTGGGACGAATTCTTATGGCTGAGAATAAGAACCATGATTGGTTCAGGCTGGTTGCATGTACATTGCTAAGATTAAGGAGGTTGATTCTGTTACACTAATGAAGAGTATGGGGTCATTGCGTACCAGGCAGCTGTACAAATTTGTGTCATTTGCCATCTTTCTACTGTCTCCCTTACCCTAATGGAGGTCATTGAGAGGAAAAGGGATACCCATGAAGTCAACCGGGCCTAAAGAAAGAACTTTGAAAGCTTCTTCTTCATTTTTATGTAACTCATGTTGGCCATCAGGGTCGATGGTTCTCTTGCTTGGCAAAGTACTATGGTAGGCTTTATTTCTGAAGCACATGTAGGCCTATGGAAGTTGCCCGGAAGTAGGAAAAAGAAACCAAAACTTCTTGGAACAACTTTGTAAAGTGCTATTTCCATTGTGAGCAGGGGAATACATATAGACAGAGAGCTTCACATTTAGAAAAAGGTTATCTTCTTTAACATAAATTTAGAGAGTGTACTATCTTTGAAGAGTATTATTTCTACTAGAAAAGGTATGTGGGACATGTTTAGACCCACAGTTTTCCCAGACCTACTGGGAAAACTGCAAGAATGATGAGGATGCCTAGGTTCACATTGGACTGGCATGGAGACTTCAAAGGAGAGATTGGACTTGCAGTGCAAAGCTCACCTTGGCTGTCCCCAGAGTCTCCCAGTTAAAACAATGCATTGTTATGGCTATTGTGTCCTTTAGTTATCCAAGTGGGGGTCAAGGACAAAGGATGGGGTTATACAGTAGCAGTTAGGATTTGCATTTGGAGGACTGAAGAACTAAGCCACTCTTAGAAGGGACAAGAGCAGGCTGAACTTCAAGCAATGGAGCAAAGCTAGGAACTAGGATATTGTCACAAGAGGACACCTGTAAAGGACTTACAATTCTTCCCCTTGGGCTGTGAGAATTGTCATATTTGTCATCCCATTTTTTTCTCCTTCTGCATTATAAATCTCCCTAATTTTCACCAACCATTTAATTAACTCTATGATATACACACAAGTTCTGTACTAGTGTTGTGGGAAATTAAAA
This sequence comes from Neophocaena asiaeorientalis asiaeorientalis, assembly GCF_003031525.2. Lineage (NCBI taxonomy): Eukaryota > Metazoa > Chordata > Mammalia > Artiodactyla > Phocoenidae > Neophocaena > Neophocaena asiaeorientalis. The sequence goes on along the minus strand of NW_020185337.1, from coordinate 3,495,407 downwards.
AGAAGAGCCACAATAGGAAGTGGGATCTTATATCCTTCCATGCAGACCATCATCATATCATGAGAAAAGGAATCCCAGATCATCCAGGTGGGGACCAGGATGGAGGATCAGAGCAGAACTGAGGGCAATGGTGCGGAGCAAGTGACTCAGAAGCAGCTGCAGAGGGTGACTCAGGAGCAAATGTGAGGCCAACATCCTTTTTCTGAAATAGCCCAGAGGAAGGTGATTCTCAGGGGTTGAGAAATGGGAATGGTGTGGGGGGAGGGAAGGTAAACAATGATTTTATTCTCTGCTATTAGGTTCTTCCCTCCTCTCTTTCCCCTCTGCTCTCTTCCTCAACAGTTATTAAATTAATTCCTCCTCCCAAGATGGCCCAGACGCACTTTGCTTATACAAGCATTATAGAGTTCATTTTATTATACCATGATTTTTTTATTGTTTAATTATGTCTGTTGTCCCCATGAGATTGCAAAGGCAGTAAATATGACCTGCTTATGGGGGAGGGACAGTACCTGAGACAGTGCTCTGCATACTGTAGGTACTTAAAAAATGCTTCTAACTTGATTTGAAACTGGTTTGCTGAGTTGATTTCCTTTTGCTGAGTTGATTTCCTTTTTTTGCAAGAGCCATCTACGTTCAGGTCTAATCCTGTCTGCACCCTTAAGTTTCCATATTATCTATAATATTTTGACAACTTATACAATTTTGAGATAATATTAAATTGAATGAATCTCCTGGTAAGCTTCTCAAGGAAGCAAAATCACAAATTTTTCAGGTGTCAGAAAATCAAAGGTACACATTGTTCTTCTGTGAAGGGAAAAGTAACAGTGAGGTATTTGCTCTTCAGGAAAATTCTTGATGCTTTTAGGATGATCTCAACTTCCCCTTAGGAAGGTAGGCTGTTTTAGGAAAAGAGTAATTGTTGGGTGAAAGGGGAGTCAGGTTTTCTAGCAGTCCAACCAGAAGGGTCAATTATTGAGAAATTGATACTTTAAAAATTTTCTGCTTGGCAAGCTGTAACTCCAGCCTTTTCTTTATGATTTTTTTCCAGTTTATTAAGATATAGTTGACATATAACATCATGTAAATTTAAGGTATACACATGTGATGATTTGATATGTGTACATATTGCAAAATGTACCACAATAAGGTTAATTAACACATCCATCCCCTCACATAGTTACAATTTGTGTATGTGTTCAGAATTTTTATGATCTACTCTCTTAGCAACTTTCAAATATACAATACAGTATTATCAACTGTACATAAAGTATAATACATTACCTTCCCAGAACTTATTTATCTTATAAATGGAAATTTATTTATTTATTATGTATTCCTTTTTAATTGAGGTATAATTGACATATAACAGTGTATTAATTTCAGGTGTACAACATAAGGATTTGACATTTGTATTTATTGAAAAATGATCACAAGTCTAGTTAGCGTCTGTTACCTACATAGTTACAAATTTCCTTTTCTTGTGATGAGAACTTTAAAGAATTACTTTCTTTGTTATGTTCAAATATGCAAGACAGTATGATTAACTATAGTCACCATGTTAAACATTACATCCCCATGACTTATCTTATAACTGGATGTTTGTACCTTTTGACCACCTTCACCATTTCACCCACACCCTACCCCCCACCTCTGGCAACCACCAATCTGTTCTCTCTATTTATGAGCTTGGTTTATTGTTTTGTTTTTCTTTAGATTCCACATGGAAGTGAGATAGTACGGTATTTGTCTTTGTCTCACTTATTTTACTTAGCATAATACCCTCAAGGTCCATCCATGTTGTAGCAAATGGCACGATTTCATTCTTTTTATGGATGAATAATATTCCATTGTGTGTATGTATACATACACAATGAAATATATATGCCCCATTTTCTTTGTCTATTCATCCATTGATGTACACTTGTTTCCATATTTTGGCTATTGCAAATAATGTTGAAATGAACATGGGGGTGCATATATCTTTTTGAGTTAGTGTTTTCATTTTCTTTGGATAAATACCCAGAAGTGGGATTGCTGGATCATATGGTAGCTCTATTTTTAATATTTTGAGGAACCTCCATACTGTTCTCCATAGTGGCTGCACCAATTTACATTCCCCCCAGCAGTGCACAAGGGTTCCCTTTTCTCCACACCTTTGCCAACACTGGTTATCTCTTGTCATTTGGATAATAGCCATTCTAACAGGTGTGAGGTGATATCTCATTGTGGTTTTGATTTGCATTTCCCTGATGATTAGTGACGTTGAGCATCTTTTCGTGCACCTGCTGGTCATCTGTATCTTCTTTGGAAAAATAGCTGGTCAGATCATCTGCCCATTTTTTAATCTATTGAACTGTGAGTTCTTTATGTATTTTGGATATTAATCCCTTATCAGATATATGATTTGATAACGTTTTCTCCCATTCAGTAGATTGCCTTTTCATTTTGTTGATTATTTCTTTTCTGTGCAGAAGCTTTTCAGTTCGATATAGTTCCACCTATTTATTTTTGCTTTTGTTGCCAATACTTTTGGTGTCATATCCAAAAACTCATTGCCAAAACCAATGCCAAGGAGCTTTTCTTCTAGAAGTTTTATGGTTTCAGATCTTACATTTAAGTCTTTAATCCATTTTGAGTTAACTTTTGTGAATGATGTAAGATGAGGTCCAGCTTTATTCTTTTGTGTGTAATATCCAATTTTCCCAGCATGATTTATTGAAGAGACTATCTTTTACATATTGAGTATTTTTGGCTCCCTTGTCAAATATTAGTTGACCACAGATGTGTTTTTTTGGGGGGGAGGGGTCACGAAATTACTTTATTTGAAGGAATGGTACTAAGGAAGAAACTTAAGGATTATGGTGTATGATCATTTTGATGTACTGTTGAATTCAGTTTGCTAGTATTTTGTTGAGAATTTTTGCATCTATAGTCATCAGAGTTATTGGCCTGTAGTTTTCCTTTCTTGTAGTGTCCTTATCTGACTTTGGCATCAGGGTAATGCTGGACTTGTACAATAAGTTTGGGAGTGAACCCTCCTCTTCAATTTTTTGGAACAGTTTAAGAAGGATTGAATTTAAATCTTCTTTAAATGTTTGGTGGAATTCACCTATGAAGCCCTTTGGTCCTGTGCCTTTCTTTGTTGGGAGGTTTTTGATTACTGATTCAACCTCCTTACTTGTTATTGGTCTGCTCGAATTTTCTTTTTCTTCGTGACTCACACTTGGTAGATTACTTCTGTCGTTTTGTTATTTGTTTTCTATATATACTTTATAGCATTTTTGTCTCATTTACTACATTACTGTCTTCTTTTTAGTTTAGTGGATTTTTTATAGGGAAATGTTTACATTCCTGCAGTAGGGCTGTAGGCAAGACTCTGCGGCTCAGTGGTGCTGTGGATTGCCCGGGGTCGCTGTTTAGGCCCCCTGGTTATGCAGGGCCAGAGGCTATGCTCAACAGTTGGGTCAGTCTGCTGGCTTGACTCCCTGCCCTAGCGGGTCTGTAGGTTGGGCTCTGTGACTGCCCAGGCTTCCTGGACTGCCAGGTACTGGAGGCTATGCTCAGCAGTTCAGCAGGACTGCCAATTTGCTTCCCTGCCTAGGCTGGGTGGTAGGATGGGGTCCAAGGCCAGTACAGCACATTGACTGGGAAACCAAATCAACTGAGCTCCCGGGCCAGACATGGCTACCAGGTCAGCCCTGCAGATTTATAAAGCTGCTGGCTGGAGTCTCTGTTCAGGGGCCACTGCAAGCAGGAACATGGTTTGCCAAGATCTGAGCACTGGTTGCTGTAAGTTCCACTCCCTTCTATATCTCTATTTGATCCTCAAGTGTTCAAACCCTGCAGATTCCCTCAGTGATCTCTGAGAGCTGAGACCTGAGTAGGCTTCCTGGGAAGCACCTTGCAATTTCTGGGGATGCTGGATATTCACTGTGGGCTCTATTTACCCACTGGAGAAACAATAGGCCCCATGGGGCCCTCTCCATGCATCACTGTGCTGACCTGGGGGGAGGGGCGATGCAATCAGTGTAGCCACGCCTTTTACTTTCTAATGTGGTCCTTCCCTGTCTCTGTGGTCCAGGGGTGCTTCAGCTGTACCCCGGGGCTCTGGAATTTTCACAATGGTGTCTTGTCTATGGATAGTTGCTAGTGTGGTCTTCTTGTGAGGGAAATAAAGTTGGGAATGACCCATGTCACCATCTTGACAATGTTACTACCTTCAACCTTCTCTAAGGTTGTGGACACAGCAGTCATTACATGAGGAGAATCTCAAAAAAAACCCCACAAACTTTTGTGCCTTGTACTAATCTTCTGTGAGTGATTTTATTTTCTGTTTTAAAATAAATGAAGATAATTTTGATTCTGGAACATGGTCGTGATATGGGAAATGAAAATAACAGAGTGCAAAATACCATGTTCACTGTGGTTGCAGCTGTTTAAAATATTGATACTCGTGGAAGATAATATTGCAGAAATGAAATAGTTGTGTTGGAAAAAAGCAAGAAAAAGAAAGAAGCTGTATTATCTGGGTCAAAGACAAACCTGCTGTTAAAGAGACACCTGGCAATACAGTGGTTTATTTTTCTTCACATCAGTCCAGGGCAGGAAGGCAGGCACCTCTGCTCCACATGGCCACCCAGGGACCCAGGATCCTTCGCCTTATTCCCATGCCATTCCCTAGAGCATTGTCCTTATCTGCTGGGTTGCAGTCATGCCTCTTTTCAGCTCAAAGAAAAGGGACAGTGTGGAGGAATTTCTGCAATACCTTAGGGTCCAAGCTTAGAAGCAGCACTCATTATTTCTGCTCACATCCCTGTGGTGAATATTGCCATGTGGCTATACCAGCAAAGAAGGCTGGGAAATATGCAATCTAGGAGGGTAGCCTTGTACCCTGAACAAGGTAGAGAATGGATTTTGGTTGATAATCTCTTGCTGTTGTACCTTGAATCAATGAGAACCGTGCTTGATGATTTACAAATACTGTCTCATGTAACCTACCCAAGTCCAAGTCCCAGGCCCCCTCATTTGTAATAGTTATCAAACATGTACCCCTACTGTACCTGTGCTGTGTAGTGTGAGAGTAGGGATTGTGTCTCATTTGTTTAATCTTCAATACCTGGCATTAGTCTGACACCAGATAGGCACTCGATAAATATTTCTTGGAGAAAGGACAGAAGGATGAAAAGTCTTGACATCAACTCTGCCCTCATCTTTCTTCAGAAGAAGTGATAAGGAGTCTCTGTTTACAGTGATGTCAACCTTTACTGAGACCGCTGAGTAGTAAAGTGAACAATTCAGGGCTCTCTGACTAACAGAGGTGAGGGAAGTAATTGCTTGTCCTTGTTGCTGGAGCCCATAAATAATTTGAATGAATCATGGTTATGTTCCTGGTATGGATGCCGCAGAAATGGTCTGAGGACTCCTGGCAACACTCTCAAAATTAATTCAAATGTCAGTGTCGGCTGCTTGAAGTGTTTTCTGGCATCTGTATTTCCAAGCACCACACCTGGTAGAAAGATAGTCTCATAAAATTGAACCTGATTGTGCTGGACAGGTAAACTGTGCTTTTGGTAATTTAAGCATAGCGGCTGCCTTCATAGGCTCCTTCATTGAGGTATGTAGTGGTGACTAATGAAGACATATCTGAGACGGGTGTGAGTCTAGGGCAAGGTTAGGGCTTAAATTTGGCTGCTGAACACATGGTCGTTGACATTTTCAGTATCTGGCAAACTCTATTTTGAAAACAGCTTTGATCTTTAAATTATGACTAGAAAAATCTTAGCCGAGCACAGGTTCCCACTCATTGCCCACTACCAAATAAGACAATAATGGTCTCTGTCTTTAAAAAAATTATAAACTGTCCTCTGAAAAGGTAGGCTCCACATGACGATAATTTTTTAATCGCCGGAGCCTTCGCTTAGAAGTGACTGTGTCAGTTAGGGATTGAGTTCTGTTGTGAATACGAAAAGATCTGAATAAATAGAGGCTTCAACAAACCGGGGCTTTATTTTCCTCGTGTCATAAGTTCAGTGGTAGAAAATCCAGAGTTGGCAAAGCATCTCTAGAAGGTCATTGGGACTGGTATGGATTGAATTATGTCCCCCCAAATATGCTGAAGTCTTAACCTGCAACAGTGACCTTATTTGGAAAAAGGTTCTTTGCGGATGTAGCCAAGTTAAGATGAGGTCATTCAGATGGGCCCTAATCCATTGTGACTGGTGTTCTTACAAGAAGAGAGAAATTTAGGTAGAGACATATAGGAAGACAGCCACATGAATATGGAGGCAGAGATTGGAGTGATGCTGTCATAAGCTAAGGAACACCTGGGGCTACCGGAAGCTAGGAGAGGCAAGGAAGGATCCTCCCATAGGGGCTGTGAAGGGAGCATGGCCCTGTTGATACCTTGACTTCAGACTTATAGCCTCCAGAACAGTGAGAGAATAATTTTCTATTATTTTAAGTCACTTGTTTGAGGCTCTTTGTTATGGGAGTCCTAGGAAAGCAATACAGGGCTCAGGCTCCTTGTACTTTTCTGCTCAGCTGTGCTTGTTGCCTCACTTTCACATGATGGCTGCTCCACCTCTAGTATCGCATCCAAGTTCCAGGCAGGAAGAAGAGAAAAGCCAACAAATGAAAGACAACTGCAGGGGAAGTTATCCACTTTGAAAGAGCTTTACTGGAAGTCTCACTGCTTCCATCTCATCATCTCCCCATCAGCAATGGCATCTGAAAACCCAGTGTTTTAGCTGAACGCAATATTGGCATACATTAACTCAGACTTCTCTTAGTAAGGAAGAAGGGAAAATGGACATTGACAGGGCAATAGTGTTGCAAACTCTTTCTCCTTTACTAAATTAGAGGTTCATAAATAAATTTATGATGGGGTAAAACTAAGAGATCCTAAATTAATAGAATTTCCTGTGCTTCTCTCTAAAAAATTAAAAATTACAGAATCTAAAAGCTAGAAGTACACTTAAAGGCTGTCCAATCAAACCCCCTCATTTTGTACATAAAGAAGTGTCAGAGATGTATAAGCAGCATAGCCAGAGTTTACAAAGACAGTGGTAGCAGAGCCCTTGACTTTCATGTGAGCTTCTGCCATTATACTTGCTTCAATAACTAACACAGCTGTGCAGTTTCTTCAGGAGTTAAGAGCCTAATAATTTCTTTACCAGGCTAAATGCTAATACTCTACCAGGCACAATAAATATATAAATAAATAGATAGATAGATAAACAAACTGACCCTGATAGCTAAGTATGGCATCTACTCACTTTACTTTTTATGTCTTATTTCCTTGAAGCAGAAAAATGACAGGTTTTTAGCCCTAAAACTGTCAGGGCAGCATCCTTGATGATGACCAATATTTGGGTAAAAAAATCGCAACCCAAAAACCAACAATAGTTTTCCTGTGAGTCAGTCTATTCAGCTTTGTCTATGATTAGATTTCCAGACCAATAGATGTAAAATGTAAACACTCAGCTGATTTTAGATCCCACAAAGAGGTGAGGAGAGTAATTTACTCACTCCTTTCCAAAAAAGGTATTTGTTAAAATCTTGAACTTTGGAGAGCTTCACAGAAGCCCTTTTGGATTGATGTATGTCCTTGAAATTGGTCTCTGAGTGTGAGAAGTTCAGATGACTTTCTGATTAATGTGTAAAAAGTGCACCGCCATGTTAACGGAGCTGGGCTGAAAGGGCATGAAATTTTATATAAAATAAAATATGTTTATCATTCAGACAAGATGTGCTCATTTCATTAATACAAGTGCTCCCGTAATACACATCGTGGTCATATAATGAAATCGAACTTGTTCACTCAGAGCACTAGGATATAAACCTATCAGTTAGTTTAGGAAAATAGGCCGCCATCCTAAACCAGACGTTAATAGTAGTTTATAGATCCAGTGCAACTCGCATGGAAAACATTGCTACAGAATGATATATGCTCTAATGCTCAGGGGTACTATTCTCTGAGTCATTCTGATGTTGGCTTATATTTTGCTGAATTAAGCATTGCCTCAGAATGAGCAGTCATGAGCCAACCTGAGGCCAGCCGGAGATGGGAACAGGGAGACTCAAGGAGAAAATAATCAGCAGCTTGTCTTCTGCAGCAGGGGCTTCTTCCATGCATCTGCCAAGGCGATTTAGCAATTTTTATTGTATTTATTAATAGACAACACATTTCGATGGTTTGACATTTGAAAGATACAAAAGAGGAGGCAGGGCAGAATCCTCCTTGTTCCTGCTCCCAGCTACCCGCTATCTTAAGGGAACTAATGTTATCAATTTTAATGTATTGTCGTTAGATTGTATTGATACATTTGTGTATTTATTTGTGTATGTAGTTACTCTTTGTCATGCAGAACTCCTACACACATTAAAGTCAGGGGAACACTACGGTGAGTAATAACCCTCCATTTACGCTCACCTTTCATTCCTCCACTGGACTCTGATGAAGCAAATCCTAGACATCGTATTTTATCTATAAATATTTCATCACGTATCCATCAAAAATAAGAACTCACTTTTTTTTTTTTTTTTTTTTTTTTTGCGGTACGCAGGCCTCTCACTGCCGCGGCCTCTCCCGTCACGGAGCACCGGCTCCGGACGTGCAGGCCCAGCAGCCATGGCTCACGGGCCCAGCCGCTCCGCGGCATGTGGGGTCTTCCCGGACCGGGGCACGAACCCGTGTCCTCTGCATCGGCAGGCGGACTCTCAACCACTGCGCCACCAGGGAAGCCCCAAGAACTCACTTTTTAAAAGCTAACTGTAATACCAATATTGTATCCCCCCAAATTCACAATAATTCCTTAACATTATCAAATGACCAATCATCAAACAAATCAACATTTACATTTCTCTGATTGTCTCATACTTTTCTTCTGTTTTACAGTTGGATCCAAACAGGGTCTACACGTTGCATCTGACTGATATGTCTCTCAAGTGTCTTTTAATCTGTAGGTTCACCTTTCCTGTTTGTTTTTCCTTACAATTTATTTGTTGAAGAACTTGGATTTTTCATCCTGTGGAATTGCTCACATTTCGGATTTCACTGATTGCATCTTTCTAGAGAATGTTTTATATTTCAAATATAAAGCAACTTATTACCTGGCTTTTTCACTTCTGGATTTAACTATTCACTATTTTTCATCTTGTCTAGATAAAAATAACTAATTGGTAACGATGAAAGGTGAAGAGAATTTACTATTTGACACAAGACAAAAATTGGGGGTTATCATTTCTTATTTCCTTCCTTGCATTTAATAGCTTCCTTCCATCCTTTTACACCCTATATCAATCCATCCCAAATCCTACTGGCCTTCTTTTCAAAATATATCCAGAATCCAAATACTTCTCACCATCTCCACTTCTACCACCCTCACCCAGCCACCGACATCTCTCACCTGGACTATTTGCAATTACTTCCTAGGGCTTCTCTCTGCATTTCTCTTTGCCCCATTCACCTTTAGAACCAGAGTGATCCTAATAAAATCCAAGTCAGATCGTGTCACTCCTCTGCTTAGAACCTTCCATGGCTTCTTCCTTTACTTAGAGAAAAGCTGAAGTCCTTACATGCCCTACAAGTCCCTTTATGATCTGCCTACTATGTCTCTTTGACCTTATCCACCAACTACTTTCATTGTCTCTCATTCTGCAGCCACACTGGCCTTCATTTTCCTTAAATGCATCAACCACACACCTAGTCCCCTAGCTGTTTCCTTTATTTGCAACCGTCCTTCACCAGATACCCACACGTCTTTCCCCCTCAAGGCCTTCAGCTCCTTGTTTAACTGTCACCTTCTAAGTGAAGCCTCCCGGACCACCCTGTTTAAAATTTCAGCCTTCGCCCCAACCCCTGCATTCCCCATCTCTCTTACCCTGTATTGTTTTCCTTCATAACACTTGACACCTACTAAAGCACTATATGACTTATTTATTTGGTTTTTTTTCCTGTCTCCCTCCAGTAGAATGTAATCTCCATGAATTCAGAGATTTGTGTCCATTTTGTTCACTTTTGCTCAGTGCCCAGAACAAAGCCCATTAAACATTTGTTAAATGGATACACATTTCAGACATTCAAGGAAATGTTCCCACCTTCTTCCGCATACAATATTTCTTCTAAATTATCGCTGTCTAGAACATGTTCAGACCAAAGTTTATAGTACTTGAGAGCTGGCTCACTTTCACAATCACTCTGTCCATTCTTATTGTCATTCCTTAGATAGAAGTAAAGTTGCTCAAGTGTCCATCAGCAGATGAATGGATAAAGAAGATGTGGTATATATATACTACGGAATATTACTCAGTCATAAAGAAGAATGAAATAATGTCATTTGCAGCAACACGGATGGACCTAGAGATTATCATACTAAGTGAAGTAAGTTAGACAGAGAAAGAAATACCATATGATATCACTTATATGTGGAATCTAAAATAGATGATATAAATGAAGTTATTTACAAAACAGAAATAGACTCACAGACATAGTAAAGAAAGTTATGGTTACTAAAGGGGATGGGGGTATAAATTAGGAGTTTGGGACTAACATATATACACTACTATATATAAAATAGATAAACAAAAGGACCTACTGTATAGCACAGGGAACTATATTCAATGTCCTGTAGTAACCTATCATGGAAAAGAATCTGAAAAAGAATATATATATATATATATATATATGTGTGTGTGTGTGTGTGTGTGTGTATATATATATGTATAGTGGAATCACTTTGCTGTACACCTGAAACTAACACAACATTGTAAATTAACTATATCAATAAAAAATGGTTTTAAAAAATAATAAAATAAAATTTAAAAAAGAAGTAGAGTTGCTCTATTTGTTGGGCAAAGGGAATAGTCACTTTGGAAATATGACCACTAAGGACCTGTTGTAGATTGAATTGTGTTTCCTCGATATTCACATGTTGAAGTCCTAACATGCAGTACCTTAGAGTGTGATCTTATTTGGAAACAGCGTTGTTGCAGAGGTAATTAGTTAAGACCTGGTCAAACAGGAATAAGGTGCGCCCCTAATTCTACATGACAACTGTCTTTATAAAAAAGGGAAATCTGGACACAGACATACATCCAGGGAAAATGCCACGTCAAGGTGAAGGCCGAAATCTACAAGCCAATGAAAGCCAAAGATTGTCCGCAAACCAGCAGAAGCTAGGAGAGAGGCATGGAGCAGAAGCTCCCTCAGAAGGAACTGACCTTGCCAACAATTTGATCTCAGACTTCCAGCCTCCACAGCTGTGAGACAATACATTTCTGTTGTTTTAAGTCATCGAGTTTGTGGTACGTTGTTATGGGAGCCCTGGGAAACTAATATAAGACACATGAAACCATGGCATCTTTCTTTTGGTTTGCAAGTGGTTCACATAACTGGTGCAGATTAAGCACTCAACAAATATATGTTGAATGAGAAATGGAAAAATGATGCCTTTAGGCTGCTTCAAGGAGAGCAAGGTAGATGAGAGAGAGAAAATCGTCACCAGATGGTAGCTCCCACCAAGGCAGTGGCCATGTCATCTAATTATTCAGTTCCTAGCACAGAACCTGCTTCTCAGTACACATTTGATGAACCAAATTGAAAAGCAGGCAGAACAGGTAGATCACTTATGCCATCAAGTGATCTTACATAGGAGAGGTTGGGTGGGCTGATGCATTCATGAAACTTAACCAACCACCCTGATATCACACTGTCAAGAGTCTCGGTGCTGATAAATCAGCCTGGTCCTACACTGTTACTTGATTTCACTGTATTTAGGTATATAGTATGTGTTCTTTAAGATGTATTTCTAGGACACTCGGTAGATACACATTTATTTTATCTTTAATCAGGTGGTTCAGCATTCCCTCAAACTTAGTTGTGTTATTCTGTTGTTAAAGTACTATGTTGTGTTTCTAAAAAATTCACTTTATTAAAGGCTGATATGAATACAAAACCATTCTTTCTTCACAAAGGTTGTTTAAAGCCACAGTAGGTATTCCTAAAAGATTGCCTTTCTTGGTTGGTTATTTTACATCAAAAGAGAAAATAAGGCTACTGTTGTGGATTAACATATCATGTTGTAAATGTTGTTGCTATTAAATATCAAGGACATAGAATGCCAAAACGGTAGTGGCAAAGATATAGGATAGAAGTAATGGGATCCAATAAGATATTTTTGAAATGTGCCTATTCATATGAGTTCAGAATGGGTGTAACTGGCCAACTCAGGTAAAATTTTTTTCCCATCTGGAATATTTTTAAAAATAAATCATGATTTTTTAAATGCCCCCAAATTTCAAATGTCCCTATTATTCATCTGTGGTTGACTAAAAATGGCCACAAATTCCTTGATACTCTGCTCTTTGAAAGGTGTGATCTAGTTTCCCTCCCTTGACCCTGAGCTGAGCAGAGATGCTGAACCAGTCTTGGGTCTAGACATTAGGAGACTAGAAGCTCTGATGTGGTTTTCTTGGACTCTCAGTTTTCATGGAAGTAGTTTGATAGCCCTGAGGCTAACACACTATGAGGAGACCCAAGGCAGCCACATGGAGAGGCTATGGGGAGAGGTTGAGAGAGAGAGAGAAAGAAAGAAATTGGGGGAAAGAGAGAGAGATACCTAGGCTGTCCCCTTCCCATCTCTTCAAGCACCCAGACTTTTGAGTCATCTCAGCTGACTCCCCCGACACTGATGAGCAGAGACAAGTTGCCCCCACTGTGTTCTCTCCAAATTCTTGACCCACAGAAGAGTGAGACATAATAATAATAAATTGTTGTTTTAAGACACTGATGTTTGGAATAGTTTGTTATGCATAAGTCAGTAATTGAAACTTCATCTTTCAAGTATAGATAGTTTCAGGTTATACCTTATAACTTCCTAGGTGCTTTCTTTATGGCACCTAATAATACCTCCAATCTTCAAACTTACAATTCCTTCTTTAGTCATATTATGCCTCCCAACCCAGTATATACTCAGTAATCATCTGCTTACACCACTATCACTCAGTAATCATCCGTTCAAACTAGTGTGCCATTTACTTGGAACAGAAGTGCCCTTTTTTCTGTTGGCATAGCATGTGCAATTAGGCTCACTAAATTATTTAAAAGAAAGAATTTGTGCCTCTGCTCATGGAGATTTTCTTTAATTGATATCAGGAAAAAGCAGACTTCTTGTTAGCGCCAATGAAATGTTAAAAACATTGATGCTGGCTTCCAAGCAGTACAATATAATATGTATTTTGATAAGTCTGATTAGTGACTGGACTTACGACCCTCCTTTGTGTGCTACCAGAAACTATATAATGTGCCTTGAAATTGACTGGCATATGAAATTTTCAGTAAGTACTATTTATCATCACCCCTCCTTTTAAAAAATTTTTTGCTGCTATGTCATATTTAAACTTTTAGAAACCTAATGCCAGTTAAAACCATAGTCTGTTACACACATATATTTTAACCATTGGCAACGTGCCCTTAGCAAAGCAACTGCTTTAGTGGCTAGCAGTTAAGGAGAAATTGGAAGTACAGTAGATTGTTGGTAAGGGGTTTGCAAGTTTCCTCCAGCAATTTGCATTTAAAGGGCTTGTATTAGAAGCGTCCATTGAAGGCAATTCATTTTCCTTTTAAAAGAGGTGTATTTAGCACATGAAATCAAATTTACTTTTAAAATTCACTCTCTGTCCCCAGAATTATGTCAGATACATGGTAACAGTTGTTTAATGTGCCAAGAAACTGGGGTGTTTGTATTTAGTATAAACAAATTACAAAATCCACATGAATATGTGAAAAAAATTCTCTTTAGATGAAGTCAATTGTGCTCTGTATGCTTAAGGGTCTCTTTTATTAAATGAATCTGATGCTTTGACAAAACAAAGGGTGAGGAAATTCCACACAAGGAAAATTGCTGTCATTTAACTTGAATATAAATTGAGCGGTGGAAGAATACCAAATTATTCCATGTCTCTTAAAATGGTATAATGAAGGGCTTATGTGTACTTCATGCCTCAAGCAAAAAGAAGTTTATAGCCCTGATTTCAGCTGCATTTATTTTCAATCACAAAACCACTACAGGCTTCAGCACAACTTATAATAAGGGATGCCCAAGAGGAAGTTGAAGATTGGTGGGCTGGCTGGGCTAAGAGGCAGGTGTAGTTACCAGCAGCCTTCATGGGGCTTTGCATCGTATGTGACTCAAATGTTGCCAGAAGTCACAAAATTCATACTCCCAAATGACTGTGGGACTTTTAGTAGGAAAAGAAAGGGTTTTGTGGGAATTTGCCATAGTTCTCTAAGCTTCCTCAAACTTGGATTCTGCTTTACAAGATAAACTATGTCCAGACCCCAAGGAAACTGCTGTGTAGAGTGTGTCAGGCTTTTAGCACAGTGGTTAGCTTTAGACTCACTTCGTCACCGGTATGCTCGAAGAAAATTTATGGAGACATTTCTTCCTACTCCTGAGACAAAACAATTGGCCCAAGTTCTTTCTTTTTAAATACCTCTGACCTGGAGTGAGACAATTGTTATCTGTCTAGAGATGCTATTGGAATTACTCTTCTTCTATGGATTTTAGATGGTGCTATTTATGTCAGTGCTCTGATGCGACGCAGTATATATAGCTGCAAAGCTATCTACAAAGTGACACAGGTAATTTGATTCACAGTGATGGCAGCTGATCTAAATCACTTTTTTGTTTCTCATCTTAGAGGCCATCTCATAAAATCTACGTGCTTTGGCCAAGCTCTTCCAACAGTCTTTTAGCCACCACATGAGTTAGTTCCTGCCTCTGTGCGTTGACTGATTGCTCTGTAGCAGCTACGTGGGCGTTTCAGAGTTGCACTGCGGGCTTTTATATGGTTTTTTTTTGGGCTGATGGGCTGTTTCAACTGCCTTGTCCTTCCGGGTAGCATCTCCAATTTGGCTGGCTCTGATGAACACATCTTTAGTCGTTCGAGAGAAATCTTGAGTGAAAATTCTTTGTGATAGAAATACAAATTTGTCTCCCTCTCCCAGCATGGAAAATTTTCTGCCTCAGAAAGCGGCAAAAGACTTGGAGGAAGTAGATTATCTCATTTTAATGAACAAGAAGCCAACAAAAACCTCATCATCCTTGCTGCTTTCAAGTCCCTACAAGTTTGATGAATTAGAAGACAAAATTCAGAAAAGAAGACAAGAAATTCTGTTTGCATCTGCCATATTACTTGACTGTGACGAAGCACATGGTTTATTACAGGCTGCAGTGGACAGTTCAGCCCTGTTTGCCAGGTTTTATTGAGCACCTGTTCTGTTCCGGGAGCTATACAAGGTAAACTGGCTACAAAAAAGAATAAAACATGGGTTGCCGGTGGGGTTCTCTGGAGAGCAGAGACTGAGATGGAGTGAAGAGTGCAGGAGCTTTTTGCAAGAGAGTCACTCCTGGAAGGAGAGGGTCGTCAGACATGTTGAAGACCTGACGGTATGTCGGCCGGGCCAACAGGAAGTTCCAGAGCAGATCGCTGTTGGAGGAATGTGTGCAAAGGGCTAGACCTCTGGTGTTGGCTGAGGGCCACTTCATGGACAGTCTGACCTCTTGTACCACTGCCTGGCTCAGTCATTAACTGGCGTCCTCTCAGAGGAGAGCATGAATGCCACTTGAATGCTAAGGGAAATCCCAAGGAAGCCAACAGTTGGAATCTGTCAGGCAACCAACTTCCTCCCCCTGGTCAGCAAGTCCTTTCTTGAAGAGGAGCTGAGCATCACATCTCCAGGTCTGCCATGGTCTACCCCTTGTGCCACACAGATCTACTTTTCCATGATATATGGAAACAGCTCCTCATGGCTCTGATGGGCCTTGCTTCCTGATGGGAAACTTGGATAGAGGGAGGTTAGTGTGACAAAGTAGAGGCCCCATCTCTGCAGTTGACTCAAGGCCACAACTGGCACCCATCATATCCCTCCTCCTCTCTCCATTCTAAATCCTCTTTGCCCTCAGCTACCACCTATGTTGGTTTTAGTTCTTTCCGAAGAATCTGACTCTGTGAAACAAGCGTCTCTGCCCAGGCTTGTTACTTATTCCCATTCCGGTGGGCAAAGAGTGCCAGGAGGTGTTCCCACTGGGTCACCTGAGCTCATACGTTCCTCCTTGTTTCTCCTGGGTATCAGGAAGCCTTCCTCCTCATGCTGTTCAGGGTCAATTACTCCTGACAAGATGGTGACTCCTTGCTTGCTGAAGAATCCCGAAGTGCTCAGGGGGTAGCTGTAAGCCTGAACTTCAGTGAGACCCTCGCTGTGTCCCCTGGTGACAGCCTTGCCCCCTTTGGGAGCAAGGGCATCTCATCCTGCAGAGCCCAGAGTTGTGGAGACAGGAATCTATAGAATACCCAAGTAGATCACTGGGAGTGATCTACTTGGTAAGTAGGGCTAATTCTACTTCTATCCCTTGGTTCCAGACCCACGTATTCTTCCTGATGGGAACACAGCCATAGAGAGGTCTCTGGTTCAATGGGTGTACTGCTTCTTGGCGGATGGGTTATATCCTTACGAGGCATCGCCTCTGAGCTGGTGCTTCAGCTGCCGCTTCACCAGGCTGTTTATTACTCAGGCTGGTAGTTTCTGGGTGATGTGGGTAAAAGAGTATATGATTTAACTAGTCAATCCTATGGTCCTGGGCCCACTTTTTCGCCCCTCTATCATGATAAAATGTGTTCCCTGGTTGGATGTTATGTTACATGGAATCCCATACCTGTAGATCAGGCATTCCGTAAATTCCCACATGGTGGTGCTTCCCTGTGGGAAAGAAAGCAAACCCCACCAGGAATAAGTGTCTATTCCTGTCTACAACTGCTGGAATTTCCAAGATGGGAGAATCCCAATGGAGTCAGCTTGCTGCCAAGTGGCCAGTGGGTCTCCTTAATGAACACTGCCATAACAAGGGGTTAGCACTGTTCTCTGTTGTTGGCAGGTTGGACATTGGACGTGGTTTGACAGTATTAGCTAGATTGGCCTCGGTTAGTGGGAGTCTGTGCTATTGGGTCCATGCATAATCCCTATTTCAGCCAGCAGCTGTGGTCACTAGGCCTGTGCATTTTGCCAGCACTGTAGTAGATACTGATAAAAGCTAGCTAGCAAAAACAGGCCAACTCATTTTATCTACTTGGTTATTTACATGTACTTATCCCATTCCTCTATCCCCGAATTCCTTGCTTTGATGATTGAACTCCAAGCTTTCAATCTTTTTCCTTCTAGGTCTCCAACAAACCAGACAAGCCATCTTCCACTCACAGGAGTCCATCTCAGGCTATTTCTCCTTCCACACAGAGTGAATATGACCAGGTATGCCACATAATACCCATGGAAAAGACTTTCCCTTTGTAACTGTCTCTCAGGACCACTCTGGAGTGGGAATGTAATACAGCTGCCGTACCATTTTTGATTTGCACATGCTGAACCAATCCATCTGTGAACTAAGTTTGGACATTTTCCTCCTCTTTCATTTGATCATATAGGACTCCCTCTCTCTCCCCCGATACAACCAGAGGTATGAGCTGGGGGCAGGATGCTGGTGAAACTGTGATAGGTGACAAGCTGTTCATGCAGCTTGCTGGGCCCTCTCATCCTGCTGACGCTCAAGCTGGGATGTATGTTTCCATTTTATGATGAATCGCTGCTGGACTCTCATGACTTTCCAATTTGGCAGGTTCAGTAGGCTCCAGTTCATGTTGTACAGTTTGGGATACATGATCACTTTGGTGTCCCCTGCTCAAACATTCCAGTTCTCTACCATGGCTCAGTAGCACTCTAAGACCCACTTTTCAAAAAGTGTGTATATAATTCTCTGTTGCAGTTGCTTCAGAACTCTGCGCTGAGATTCTCCCTCTTGGGCCTGTCATAAACTCTACCCTATATCTCCTTTCCATCAGTGATATCTCCATTATCATGATGTCTGCCAGAGCATATGGCCCAAGTGGCAGAGCACTGCCTTCTAGAGCTGCTGCAGAGCTCCGTCTTGCTCTTGATTCCACTCAAATATGGCAGCATTCTGTGTCACCTAGCTAACAGGCTAAAGCACACCTAGGTGTGGAATACGGTACCCTGGAACCACAAGAAGCCTAGTAAGTGTTATGACTCCTTTGCAGTAGGAGATATTAGATACAGCAATTTCGTTTGGAGGGATATCATAGAATATCCCTGACCACTGGATCCCCTAAGGACTATACTCAGGTTGCAGGCCTCTCAATCTTCATGGGGTTTACTTCCATCCTCCGGAGCATAAGGGTCATAGCCAAGTCTCCAGTGTGCCAGTCACCTCTTGTTCATTATGCTCTAGCCACGTGATGTCATTGACACATGGATAGCTATGATGCTCTGCAAAGAGGTCCACATGGTCCAGATCACTCCAGATCATATTATGACTGAGAATGGGAGAGTTCACATAGTCCTGGGGCACAACTAGATATTGTTGTCCTTTCCGTGTTAATGTAATGTGTTTCTGATTCTCTTTCCTGAATGGGATATATCAAAATGAGTCTTCCAAGCAAATGGCTGCATAACATGTTCCTGAGGCCACATTAAGCTACTTAAGTAAAGAGACACCACAGCTGGCACAGCAGCTGCAGTTGGGGCTGTTACTTAGTGTAGCGTGAAGTAGTTTATAGTCAGTTTCCAGAATCCATCCAGTTTCTGCAGGGGTGAGACCGGCAAATTAAACTGAAATATGGTAGGAATCACCATCCTGGAATCCTTTAGCTCTTTAATGGTAATGTTAATCCCCAGTGCCCCCCACCCCACCCCAGAATGCAACATTGGTATTGATTTGCTCTCCTGGCTGTAGGGAGGTTGGTGTGGCATTTCAGAGATCTCCACTTGGCCTTCCCCACTACGATAGTTTTAGCCCACAGGCCAGAGACCCAGTAGAGCCTGGGATTCCAACTACCAGGTGTGTCAATCACAATAGTTCATTCGGGGACAGGAGAATTAAGTCAGACTTTGGCCAGGTCTTCAGTTATTAACTCCCCCCATTTGCCCCCCGCACTAAAGCATGATGGTACTTCAGGTCTCTGGGAGTCAATGTCATCTTGGACTCTGTGTCTCACAGACCTTACAAAATCTGGATATTTCCATTTCCAAAGTGTACAGCCCCTCAAGTACATGGCCAAAAGTTACTTTGAGGATGGACTCAGGGAATCTATATAGGACATGCCTGCCATGGTGGTGCAGGGTAATTCTTCCTGGGGACCTAGACACTTCTTCAGTCAGCAGGTTGCAGATCTGAAAACTGGCACAGGTAGGGAACTGAGCAAAGGGTCCTGGATTTTTATTTGGATGGCTGTCCCCATTTTCTTGCTTCTCCATCCTTGCTTTCTTCTTACTGTAGATATTAAGCAGCGCTTTTGTTGACTGTCTGTCTATTTTGCCCCTGGGGGACAATTAGCCATCTCTACAACTCTCTGAGAGTCAAAGGCACCTGGCTTGTAGTGACCAAGTACCATCACATGGCCTCTATTGCTATGAAGGAAGCCTGCTCTGTGACCACCTTCTGTATCACCAGCCTTGGCCTTCTAGTGATGCTGGTAGCTCTCTCTCGCCAGAACATTCCTGTTGCTTTGTTGAATGGTGTGTTCTCTGGCAGTTCTCTTGCCTTCACATAATATATCCGTTCCAGCATATCCACCACTCTCTGCCTTTTTATTCCTCCCTCTGTTGTTTCTCATAGAAGTTCAGAGATTTCAGCTTTGCTCAGGGCAGGCATCCGCTTCCTTCAGGCCGGTAGAGGCCACATTAGTAGTGAGTTTACCCCTAGCGTCCTTTCAAGGGTATCGAATCCCGTGTCCCGAGGAAGTGCCCCAAGTCTTTGAATTGTTGCTAATACACTCTTTTTTTCTTTTCTTTAACATCTTTATTGGAGTATAACTGCTTTACAACGTTGTGTTAGTTTCTGCTAACAAAGTGAATCGTCCTCTCCCTGGGATCCGACCTCTGAAGACCGAGCCTCAGCTCCCAGCCCCGCCCGCCCCGGCGGGGGAGCAGACAAGCCTCTCGGGCTGGTGAGTGCCGGTCAGCACCGATCCTCTGTGCGGGAATCTCTCCTCTTTGCCCTCCGCACCCCTGTTGCTGCGCTGTCCTCCGTGGCTCCGAAGCTTCCCCGCCGCCACCCCCCCGTCTCCACCAGTGAAGGGGTTTCCTAGTGTGTGGAGACCTTTCCTCCTTCACAGCTCCCTCCCACTGGTGCAGGTCCCGTCCCTATCCTTTTGTCTCTGTTTATTCTTTTTTCTTTTGCCCTACCCAGGTACATGGGGAGTTTCTTGCCTTTTGGGAAGTCTGAGGTCTTCTGCCAGCATTCAGTAGGTGTTCTGTAGGAGTTGTTCCACATGTAGATGTATTTCTGATGTATTTGCGGGGAGGAAGGTCATCTCCATGTCTTACTCCTCCGCCATCTTGAAGGTCCTCCGCTAATACACTCTTTAGGTCATAAAAACAGTGCTCGAGGAGCTGCATTCAGGGAACTACATCTGAGAAACTTAAGTGCACCTGCATCTGATGTAGATGGATTCTGAGCCTGATTCATAATGGCATGAGAGTTTGGCGAGTCCTTGAGAGAGTGTGAGTGTCTTTTCTATGTGGGAGAGATGTAAGTAACTGTAAATAATAATACTGAGGCCAGAGGGCAGACTTTGGTGGTTTTGAAATATGCCTGAAGATGTTTTGATAGTCTTCCCATCAAACGGTGGGATCTAGTCCTCTCCTCTTACACTGGGTGGGCCTTGGTGGCTGCCTAGGCTCACAGGGCATGGTGGAGATGATGCTATGTGATATGCAAGGTTTGGTCATAAAAAGCCTACCCACTCCCTTCTTGGCCTCCAAGGATCTTAGACACCATATTGTGAGGAAGCCCAAACTAGCCCAGGGGGAGAGACCAAATAGAGTGGCCACCTGTAGGTCTTCTGAATAAAAGATCAGCTGAGGTTTCAGTCCACAGCCAGTAGCAAGTACTAGACATGTGAGTGAAGGCACACCCAGGTAATTCCAGCCCCCAGCTATAAAGTCACCAGCAGTCATTGAGTCTTCTCAGCTGAGGTTCCAGATAACAAGAAGCAGAGATAAACCATCCCCACTCTTCTCTGTCAGAATTCCTGACCCACACAATCCATGAGCAGAATAAAATGGTTGTCTCAGTCCACTAAGTTTTTTGTTTTGCGGTACGCGGGCCTCTCACTGTTGTGGTCTCTCCCGTTGCGGAGCACAGGCTCCGGACACGCAGGCTCAGCGGCCATGGCTCACGGACCCAGCCGCTCCGCGGCATGTGGGATCCTCCCGGACTGGGGCACGACCCCGCGTCTCCCGCCTCGGCAGGCGGACTCTCAACCACTGCGCCACCAGGGAAGCCCTCCCCTAAGTTTTGAGTGACATATTTTCCAGCAATAGTAAATAGAGCAAAGATCGAACTGACAAATATCAAGTATGTTTCTTTCTATCAACAGCAACTAACTGGAAAATATAACGTAAGGTAAAACATCCAGAATAGCAAGACAGAAACCAGGAAAGGGCTTGGCAATGAGTGTACAAGATCTTTACAGGAAAAGAAGTGTTGAGCTCTAATAGGGGACTTAAAAATTAGATCCAAAGGAACCTGATTTAAAAGCAAAAATTATGCAGTGAAAGAGCACTGGATTTGACTATATAATATTAAAGATTTCTGTTCAGAGAACTACATATGACAAAGCTAACAGATAACAGAATGGGAGAATATATTTGTGAAGTCTAAAATTGACAAGGGTTTAATATTTATATTCTCCAGCAAACTTCTATGTCAGCAGTAAAAACATTAAAAAAAATAAGCAAAGGAGATATACTAGAAAGAACATGAAGCCTGAACGAGTAATAAATTTATGAAGAAAAACTAAAACTCTCTAAGAATCGGGAGAAAAGCAAATTAAAACCAAGATGAGGGCTTCCCTGGTGGTGCAGTGGTTGAGAGTCCGCCTGCCGATGCAGAGGACACGGGTTCGTGCCCCGGTCCGGGAAGATCCCACATGCTGCAGAGCGGCTGGGCCCGTGAGCCATGGCCGCTGAGCCTGCGCGTCCAGAGCCTGTGCTCTGCAACGGGAGAGGCCACGACAGTGAGAGGCCCGCGTACCACAAAAAAACAAACAAACAAACAAACAAACAAAAACCAAGATGAAATAACACTTTATGACCCCAGATTAAGACAGTGGATAATATTAAATATTGATGAGAATGTGACAGGCTGGGACCTCTCATTCACTGATGAGGGAGTATAAGTAGGGTAGCCACACTGGTAAAGACTTTAGAGGTATTTTGAAGAAGTAGGTGTGCATATTTCCTATAAACCAATGATCCCACTCCTCTCCCTAAAAAGATTGCACAGGGCGGTAGAAGATGAATCAGTCAGAATCCAAACAAGAAAATAAAAATTAAGCTAGCATTTCAAATTGGGGTATTTAATACAGGGAGTTGATTAAACAGGTGCTGGAAGGATAAAAGAGATCAGAAAACACTGGGGTAACTCAGAGATTAGTAGCTGTGGGTAGCAGCTGCCATTTCTAGAACTGGGGGAACAAAAGGAAAAAAGTCATGTGACACAACATAGGGGCTTTGAGGAAGGGCTCTTCAGGGTTGGTGCCGAGACCTCTGAAAAGAAGGTGCCATAGGCTGGTGCATGGACCACTGAAGGGGTACCAGCTGCTGCACAGCGTCCTCATCTTCTGCTCTCAGGAGGTGTGATGCTGCTGCTAACATCTCCGATAAAAGCTCTGGGCTGAAGCCCTAAAGGCCGGCTGCTGATGGAAGAATGCCAGTAGAAGCTGTAAGCAGGAAGAGAGGCCCTTCACCCCTCCTCATGCTTTGTGTGATCTCCTGCCAATACCTTCTATTGGAAGAACATAACCAGAGGCAGCTGGCAAGGGGATCTGGGAAATGCAGTTTGCAGAACCCAACCTTCAGAAGTGTTGGCTAGAGTGAAAGGCAATAAGTGAAAGATTTACATCCCAGTATCACTGTGGTAGCAGGAGATTGCAGCCAAAGTGGGTGTCCATTGCTAGGGGAATATTAAATCAAATGTTGTGAGTGCAGAGTATGGAATACACAGCTGTGAAGAGCAGACAAGTACATGTGAGTAAGCAACATGGATACATCCCAAGAACATTGTTGAGAGAAAAACATAGGAAGAAGCGTGAGATTTAAAGTACTCCACCATGTATGTACATTTAAAATCGTAACAGGAGCTTCTAGGTGGGTGAACTCAGGAAGGTGCTATGAGGGTGGGGCGCCTGGAGAGGGCATGGAGCTCATGGCACACTTCCCCCATACCTTGCCCCATGCATCTCTTCCATCTGGCTGTTCCTGAGTTGTATCCGTTCATAATCAAGTGGTAATCTAGTAATAAATAAATAAATGTTAAAAGCCGTAACAAAACAATACTACATATTTAACAGGTTGCACACATATTTGAAGATACAGATATTATGTATTAGAAGGGGTACCAAGGCTGCTTGCATACAGCACAATTCCTGGAATTATGCAGTACAGTAGCTCTGCTGGTGGCCTGTGCTATGGAGAGAAACAGATGTGGGAGTTAAAAAGAAGAGCAAAAAAATAAGTAAAATAAAAGAAGTCATTAATAAAGGGGGAAAAAAATAATGTGCTATGAATCAAGGAACATAAGTCTCTATACTTGAGGGCTTTAAAGTAAGCTTTTATTAATCCTATTTATTGCAGATTTTTTTTTCTCATTTTGTCCTTTATTTTATTGTTTTACAAGACATCTGACATTCAGAGTTTTTTGCTATCATTTTAGTCATTGAGCTTTTCCTTCCTTATTCCGGCTAGTGATGGATTAAAGATGCCATTCCTCCCACTGAGAGTTGGTGTCTATTTCTCTTTCCTCTCCCCTAGGATCTGGGCTGGCCTTGTGATTTATTTTGACATGGAGCATATAGAATATAGGGAATGATATCTTGTAACTTTCAACATTGGGCCTTAATAGATCGGCAATTCTCATATAAAATAAATAAGCTACAAGGGAATACAGCCAATATTTTATAATAACTATAAATAGAGTATAACCTTTAAAAACTGTGAATCACTACGTTGTACTCCTGAAACTTACATAATATTGTACAGCAGCTATAGCTCAATAAAAATAAAAAATTAAAGAGATCTGCAATGCTCACCTTTATTGGTTCCTTGGAACCCAGCTGCCATGTTGTGAGGTGCCGAGCCACATGAAAAACCCCATCAGGGAGAACTGAGGCACTCCAGTTGACAACCTTAGCTGACCTCCCAGCCAGCAGCCATCACCAACTGCAAGCCCCAGGAAAGAGACAGCTTGGAAGTCCTGGCACTGTTGAGTCTCCAGATTTCAGCAGGCTTAGTCAACACCACTTGGAGTGTTAGAACTACCCAGCTGACCTCAATCAACTCAGAGACTCTCGGAAGACTGTGTTTGTCTTAAGGCACTAAAGTTTGAGGTGGTTTGTTAAATGGCAATAGATAACTGAAACACTCCATTGCTTTGATACTGAGAAAATCCAGATATCAATTAAACGTTTTATCTATATTTTCTTCTGATTTTTTAAGAGGCACGTAGAGTTTTACCTTAAATATTATGTTTTCAGTCAGCCAATTGACTCAGCTCCATTTTTTAAAAATTTGAATGATCATCAATTTATTGTTTGCCTTATGGACTGTAAGCTCGTATATGCAAATTGAGTAGTCGAACCGTCAGCACATCTCTGAGAGGTCAGAAAAAATTTTCTTTAATTTTTATCTTATATTGGAGTATTGTTGATTAACAACGTTGTGTTAGTTTTAGGTGTACGGCAAAGTGATTCAGTTATACATATACATGTATCTATTCTTTTTCAAGTTCTTTTCCCACTTAGGTTATCACAGAGTATTGAGCAGAGCTCTCTGTGCTATACAGTAGGTCCTTGTTGGTTATCTATTTGAAATACAGTAGTGTGTACATGTCAATCCCAATCTCCCAATCTCCCCCTACCTGCCACCATTCCCCCTGGTAACCATGAATTCGCTCTCCAAGTCTGGACTCGGCTCCATTTGTTAGATAATCCATTTGATAGTTTATTTATTCACTCAGTTTTTGCTTTTTTCTAAGATACTGGAAAAAAGGTTTAGCTTAGTTTTTCTCTCTTTTAAGTTAATATATGCCTATTCTAGGAAATGGGCAGCAGGCAGAGCTAGAGTCTGCTGTGAGGACAACGGCTATTACTTGATGCATTTCCCACAATTTGTTCTCTCTATTTGTATATAAATGGTAGTATCCAGTATATCTCATTTTATAGCTCAAGGATACTACATACATTGTAGAGTTTATTCACTGCCCGTGAGTACCCTACTGAGAAGGTAGATGGGTACTGAAAGCAGGGCTGCCCCATACCAGGGGAAAAGGTGCCTTTAGTGCCAACAGAGATTCTATCCGTTTATCAAGCCCTGTGCCCTTGGGGCTGTTTTCACCCAATGGGGGAGCCTTTCTCAACTTTGATTCTGTTAATGATCTGCTTGCTCTGTTGTTGCTTAGCAGAAGCCTTGCCCCAAGTTACTAAAATCTGAGAAATGTTTTGAAGAAGGAAACCACCAGATTTGGGCACAACTGAATACAGTAGTCTCCCCTTGTCTGCAGTTTCCATGGTTTCAGTTACCTGCAGTCAACCTCAGTCCAAAATATTAAGTGGAAAATTCCTGAAATAAACAAGTCATAAATTTAAAATTGTGGGCATTCTGAGTACTGTGATGAAATCGTGCACATTCCCTTCTGCTCTGTCCCACCGGGATGTGAATCATCCCTTTGTCGAGCGTATCCCACCCATTGGTCACTTAGTAGCTGTCTCAGTTACCAGATCAACTGTCACAGCATCACAGTGCCTGTGTTCAAGTGACCCTTATTTTACTTAATAATGGCCTTCAAAGCATGAGAATAGTGATGCTGGCAATCTGGATATGCCAGAGAGAAGCCTTAAAGGGAAAAGCCTGTAAGTGAAAGGGTGAAAGTTTCGACTTCGTACGGAAAACAAAATCGTATGCTGAGGTTGCTAAGATCCACAGTAAGAAGGAATCTTCCACCTGTAAAAACGTGAAGGAAAAAGAAATTCACGCTAGTTTTGCCATCGCGCCTCAAACTGCAAAAGTCTCTGCTACAGTGTGTGATAAGTGCGTGGTTAAGATGGAAAAGGTATTAAATTTGTACAATATTTTGTACTGTACAAATTTTTTTTTCTTTTTTTTTGCGGTACGTGGGCCTCTCACTGTTGTGGCCTCTCCAGTTGTGGAGCACAGGCTCCATATTCACATACCTTTTATTACAGTATAATTTTATAATCATAGTTCTATGTTATTATTATTGTTAATCTCCTACTGTGCCTAATTTATAAATTAAACTTTATTGTAGGTATGTATACAGGAAAAAACAGTATATGTAGAGTTCAGTACTGTCTGTGGTTTCAGGCATCTACTGGGGGTCTTGGAAGGTATCCCCATGGATAAGGGGGGATTACTGGATAAGAAATATGGGAGAGTGGAGAGACAAAAATAACTCTGAGTTTTTAACATTAGTGTTACCAGTATCACTGAAAGGGAAGAAGGAAGGGCTCTGTAATGGGGTTGAATAGTGTCCCCCCAAAATTTATGTTCACCCAAAATCTCAGAATGTGACCTGATTTAGAAAAAGGATCTTGAGATGAGGTGTGCCCTAGATCAAAAGACAGGTGTCCTTATACAAAGAAGGAAAGACACACACAGAGACACAGGGAGAACACCCTGTGAAGATAAAGGCAGAGGCTGGGGCATCTACAAGCCAAGGAATTGCAAGGACTGCCATGTGGTACATATGTACAATGGAATACTACTCGGCCATGAAAAAGAATGAAATAGTGCCATTTGTAGCAACATAGGTGGACCTAGAGATGGTCAGACTAAGTGAAGTAAGTCAGAGAAAGACATATCATATGATATCGCTTACATGTGGAATCTAAAAAAAAGGGTACAAATGAACTTATCTACAAAACAGAAATAGAATTACAGACATAGAAAACAAACTTATGGTTACTAGGGGGTAAGGAGGGGGAAGGATAAATTGGAGATTGGGATTGACATATTACACACTACTATATATAAAATAGATAACTGATAAGGACCTAGTGTAGCACAGGGAATTTGACCCAATGCTCTGCAATGGCCTATATGGGAAAAGAATCTAAAAAAGAGTGGATATATGTATATGTATAACTAATTCACTTTGCTGTACTCCTGAAACTAACACAACATTGTAAATCAACTATGTTCCAAAAAAAATTTTAAAAAAAAAAGGATTTCAGGCAACCATCAGAAGCAAATACAGAGTCTCCCTCAGAACCTCTGGAAAGAACCACCCCTGACAACACCTTGGTTTCAGACTTCTGGCCTCCAGAGCTATGAGAGAATAAATTTCTATTGTTTTAAGCCACTAAGTTTGCAGTCTTTTATTATGGCAGCCCTAGGAAACTAATACAGATAGCTATAACCTATTGTTCATTTAGAGCTTACTGTGCCAGGTGAAGTTGGACCACAGGAAATGGTCAATATCTGACCATTCAACCTAATAGTTTATATATCTAGCTTATTTAATTTCCCCTGCCACACACACACACACACACACACAAAACACTTTCTTGGATACATTTGTAAGAACCACTTGAAGTATCATTATCCTTACTTTACACAGAATTTGAGGTTCAGAGAGGCTAAGTAATTCACTCATGATCTCACAGTCAATAAATTACAGAAGTGGAAAGCAAACTCCATATTGTCAGTCTAAAACCCACGTAGTCTAGTTCAGTGCTTCTCAAATGTCAATGTGTCAAAAATTACCTTAAGGTTCTTATTAAAATGTAGACCATGATTGAGTGGGCCTGGGGTGGGACCTGAAATTCTGCATTTCTAAGACGGTCCCTGATAATATGTCAGCACTGCTCATGATCGGATCACATTTTGAGTACTGAGGGCAAGCATCCTGCCTTCCTTGACACTTGAAGGCAGGATAGATTACCTGATAATGTGATTTCTTTTGGAGTAATAATTATGAGTTCCTATCATACCCAGGTGGAGTCATAGTGCAGATGGTTGAAAATATGGGGCTGGACTATTTTGGAGAAATGAGTGTTGGACGCATAGCTGTGGAGTCATCAGCAAAGTAGATGGTGGAGAATGTGAATGGATATGTATAGCTAATTCACTTTGTTACACAGCAGAAACCAACACACCATTGTAAAGCAACTATACTCCAATAAAGATGTTTAAAAAACAAAACACGTGAATGGATGAACTGAAAAACAATTTATTTGGTTTAAAATTTTTTTCATAGTTCATACCTTTTTGAAGGAATTGATTAAACACGGAAGGAGAAACCTAGGTATTCTCTGCATAATAATTTAAAAATATTTTCTATGCATAATGTATATTCTCAAAGCATCACTTTAAAATGTCTTAACTGGATAGGTTTAAGTGCTATAAATTAATGTTGCCTCATGGTGAATTCATGGGGACCCACATGCCTAATTAATGAAATTCTTAGGATGCTTTAGTAGTACTTCTCTCACAATAGAGTTTTGGTTTAATGGAGGCACTGAAGGAACTGGGAAAAAGCTAAGGTTACTCTCATTTTCTATGGCCAAGAATGAATCTGATCTCAGAAGTGTCCAGATATGTGGGATGTCGCTAAGGTGCAGCAGCAATGTCACAGACGAAAAAACGAGAAAGTGGAGGGGGAAAATATCTTTAAGTTTTTAAAGAAATTTTTTCTTGAACACTTGCATAGAATTCTGGGATTAGTCTGTCTTTGTGAATCAGTAATGAAACTCACATTACTTTCAAATCTACTATAAAGGATTTCTTTATTTCATGACTCTCAACCACTGAGCCACCAGGGAAGCCCTGCTATATTTTTTTTATACAGCAGTTTCTTATTAGTTATCTATTTTATATATATTTCATTTGCAATATTTTAAGAGCTAATTTGTAACATCTGCCTAAGTAAACAGAACTTACTTGAAAAGTAGAGAAGCAAAACCATGTGTCTGAAAGATTGAACGCAAGTACTTGAGAGATTAACTAAATCAAACCCAGATGGACATGTGGCCCTGTAGAATCTCAGGAGTTTTCTTCCACACCGTTTGACAAAGGCCACACTATTAAAGTCAAGTAGAATCTTCAAGGCCAAGGAATCCCTAGCATTGAATATATGATTAAGAAAATAACAGACGGTTTCCATTGCATTAGCTAAAGACACGTAGAGACATTTTCTCTGAATCCCATGGCTCAGAGGTTTCTTAGAAGAAACTAGCCATAGTACCTTGGCTTCTGGCTGACTTAGAATACTGTTATTTTAGAAAGGCCTAAATTGTTCACTTGTGGGTAGTTTTTCTTGGAGATCTCATGCGAGTATCAAACATTTGAGCTCTTTTCAGATCCTGAAATCCATTACCACCAATTATGACTTGATAGAATTATCTTTAAGTAACATGTATTTACAACCACAGATGTTTTTATAGAATATATATGTATATTTTGTTCAATAAATCAGAAGGAGAAACGTGGGGAACCAAGATAAGAATGATTTCTTCATAACATATTCTAGGCGAAATCCTTCAAGGTGATTTAATAGTTCAATTCAAAGGGATCTTGATAGTAGCTAATTAAGATTGATCAAATAATGAAGGTCACTGATCTCCATCTTAGTGTGCTATATTGTAATTATTCAATGATAAAATAAGTTATTGTTGGGAATTGTGATCTATTCAGTAAGTAGATTTGAATACTTAAGCCAGTGATTCTTCTACACATGTAAGGTGAAGCAAGATGCCCAGATTGAAATGAAGATTTCTGTAATAGGGAAGAACAAATCTAACTCCATATTGGATCTGTTTCTTTTACTTTAACCTTTGTATTCTATTGCTTTTGCTACAAGTAAATCACTAAAAGAACATTGCCTTCAGCCTGATATATACAGGATAGCCCACTCTCCAGGCTCTGATCTTTAAAGGTATAATACTTTTCCATTCATATAGAGATTAAAAGTTGCAGAACAGAGTATAACATTTAACTTGTTGGAGGTTTATAGGAAGATGGTGACCAGACCTACATGGACAGCTGTAAGGCCAAAGGATTCTGGCACCAGAAGTTTGCAACCACCAACCACACCTCCTCCCCTTTCAGTATAAAAGAAGCCTGAATTCTAACTCCTGTAAGATGGTTCTTTGGGACACTAGTCCACCATCTTCTCAGTCTGCCGGCTTTCCAAATAAAGTCACTATTCCTTGCCCCAACAACTCATCTCTTGATTTATTGGCCTGTTGTTCAGCCAGCTATATGAGCTTGGACTTGGTAACATTTCTGTATTATTATCTTTTTTTTCTTTAATTAAAGTATGTTCTTATTCTGTAATTTAGGAATTCCAATCAAGGAAAAAAGGTCAAGTAAGTTTATAATGACTCTAGCAGTTGCATTTTGAAGGAATAGATCAAGAGTTTTTCTACATGATGGTCTATCTAGAGGTTACAATGATTTATTGACTATCCCAAACTCAAAATATATTCCACAATAACGTTTCTTTCTGTTATAAGGACCATGTTAAGCATAGTCTCCTGATAAGAACCTTTTGATGATTGTTTTAAAACCTATTACACCCTTAAAATTGAGTAAGCGTAAAGCATTCTACACTAAGACATTTTCTTGGCTTTCTTTTATAACTCCATGAAAAATCAAACTAGTTTCCACTTTGGCTAAATACTTCACCATTTGTGGTTGGAAGATGCCAAACATCATTTTAGTTCTTTTCATTTAGGGATTAAAAGATAAATTGACCCTCTGTGAATGCACTTATATACACAGTATGGTCTTATTTCAATCTTGCAAGTTGACATGCTAAATAAGGAGGATAAGAAGATGACCAAGATCCTGATAATTAGTCTTGATTAGAGTCTTCACACCTACTTTATCCCACCCATTCACTCCTCCACTTAGCTATGAGGAGTTGGCCCTGTGCATTGTGCATACCACACTGAATAGAAATCGTATGCTATATGGCTGTTTCCCAAAGCAGAATATAAGCTCAGGATAAGAACCGTATAGTGGCAAATACAGAGATATATAGCTCAGATCCTTCAAGAAAGGACTCACTGCAGTTAGCTCCTTCAGGATCTAGCTCAGCATTTAAGTCAAGGTCACCCTTTTCTTGGGGCAGCTTCTAGCCACTGACTGAGCAGAACAGAGTGGCTGAGCTCTCTCCTTGGGCAGCCCTTAGCTTATGACCATATTAGGAGGTGGTAAAAAGGTCCAGCCATTCTCAGGACTCCTCTCACAGGTAATCTTTGCTTTGGAGCTCAGACCTCCCATTGGGCTGGCAGATTTGTCATATCTGCTTTGTGGTTTGATGTTCATCCTAGTTAATTCTGTTTTCATCCCTTATCTTTCACAATGGTTCCATCTCAGAAACTTTTATACTCCCCAGTCAAGCTCACATCTCTCTTCTGAAGAATCCAACCCATGACCCTTGGTGCCAGAGGTGGTCCAAGAAAGCAGATAGTGGGGTAGGGTGTAGGAGCCAGGTCAATCACTCCTTTGCTGTAATGAGAAACAATGTGGCAGGCTAATTGATAAGACTTTCCAAGGTAGAGCTAGGATGTGCCTGGGGAGGGAAATGCAGTAGTCTATGATTCAGGCATTTGAAATGTATGTGGAAAATGAGAAATACAATGATGGTGGAATTGGCTGGTTGTTTTTAAATTGCATTGAAACTCTATACATTGATATTGAAAATCTGAGAGCAATTTTCAAATTGAAAACTAAGTGTAAAAGCCAGAGGGTCTCTTTGGCAGCTTTCAAGGAGGTCCTCATCTCATGCAATTGGCTCACAGAAATAAACTGAAGATCATGCCCAGGATTTGGTTTTCAGACTGGCTAAACTTCAGAGATGGTTGAAAGCTCAACCAAGGTAGTCATGACTCTGGCTGGGGAAATCTGAGTCCCTGACACAGGAGATGAGGATGTCTAGATGGATGCCTCGATAGATTTTGACTCCTCAGCCTACTCTGAACCTTATAAATGTAGAGCAGTGTCTTCCCCTATTTGTTATGAGCTGGCACACAAGAGTATTGACTGAGTGTTAGAATGGTCTGCTTAAAGGGTAGCTGAAGTGCCAGCTCATAGGCCATACTGTGGCCCTACTTCTCCTCCTTCACCCTCACCCTGTCATTATAATTACATCATTTTCTTTGGCTAAAATAATAACTTTTTGTTTTACAAGTTATGACTGTCAGTATTGTTTTCTAGAGAGCCAAGTAATGTAATATGATTATATATTTTCTTTCATAATCTATTGTTTTTTCTGGAGTTACTACCTAGCTCTTTACACACACACACACACACACACACACACACACACACACACATCACCATGGTGAGTATGCACTGTGAAGCTTACCCCAGTCTTTCCCCGGAGACCTACAACCATATACTTGAGTAACAGTCTAAGGGGAAAAGGGAATAACCAGACATTGTGAGGTCTTGTTGGACATAGAGTCCAAGTCAACAGAGACACAAAACATCATCATAGGCTCTCCCTGTTAGAGAAAGGGCACATGGGAGGAATTCAGGTTATAGATGAAGTTCTGACCAAAGTCTGGCTTATAGTGAGGGTCCATAGACCCACCAAGTGGTCATTTCTTTGGTCTCCAAGTGCATAATTGGGACTGACATACTTGGCAACTAGAGTAACCCCCACATTGGGTCCTTGGCCTCTTTCTTCATTGTGCAGGAGGGAGTGCCAAGAGCTAGTGATGTGTCTGCACAGCATTTCCACTGCTCCATTTTCAAACCTTCAACCCATAGCCCTATATGTTACTGTTCTTCCTTGCCCTCTGTGATACCAAATACTTGCAAGTCCTTTTGAGCCTCTCAGAGCTTTGGCTTGTTTTTAATAAGATGCCCTTTTGTAGTCACTTTAAACTGTAGCTAAATCAGTCACCATTCTTTGATTTAATTTATGTCTTCCAAAAATTTGTTTAACCCCCTCATCTGCAATATCTCCCAGGGCAATCCATTTCATTTGTATTTGCTTTTGAATTTCTTCAACTTTAAAATCCACTTATTATCATTTTAGCTGTCTTGGAGAGAAAAGAAATTCCCAATCTCTAATATTTAACTAAGCATCCTGCTTTTTTTGCATATGTAGAGCAATTACTTCTCTCAGCTTCATCAATTCAAATTTGTATTCTTATGCTTCATGCTACTGGACTGTTCTTGGAATCCATGCCACTTAGAAGGCTGAGGTGTTTGTAATTAAGAAATAATTGTTTAAAATTAAGAAATAGTATAATACTGCTCTGTATTCTATTTGCATATTCATTTTAATTTAATTTTTTAATTTAATTTTTTTAATTAACAAAAAATAAAGTTGGAGAGTTAAGGTGTGGTTGGAATATAAAGGTCTTCACAGTTGAATTGGACCTTGAAAGACAAGTAATAAACAACAGCTAATAACTAATAAGGACCTGCTGTCTTTAGAACAGGGAACTCTACTTAATACTCTGTAATGGCCTGCATGGGAAAGGAATCTAAAAAAGAGTGGATATATGTATATGTATAACTGATTCACTTTGCTGTATACCTGAAACTAACACAACATTGTAAATCAACTAGACTCCAATAAAAATTTTTTTAAAATAAAGTAAATAAAATAAAAGAGAGGCAAGGATAAAAAAAAACCCAAAAAAACAGCTAACAGTCATTGAGAGCTTACTATGTGCCAGACACTGTGCTAAGTGCTTGCTATTCACTGTGAAAGAGGAACTAATATTAGCTGCATTTTACAGATGACTATTACAGAGACTGAGGCTCAGAGAGATTATATACTTTGCCTAAGACTACACAGCTAATAGATGATGGGGGTGGACTAAGGCAAATGGTCTGGCTCCAAAGCCAGTGATTCTGATTATCATACTGTGTTGCCTTCTGGGGGAAACCTAGGTGTCCTGGAGTTTGGGAAGCTCTGTTGTATTCCTCCATAAATCATTCATTGCATGTGTCACTGGGTGGTAATTATTTGTATACTAGTCTTCCTCTTCCACTAGGCTTGTGAGCTCCTTTGAGGTTATACACACACACATCTCAATCTTTTTTTTGTTCACTTCAGTGCAATACACACCCTAGAATAAGTGTTCAGAAAAACGCATGCTAAATGAACATTGGCTCTTGATTTCAAACATTAGGAACAAGAACTATTTGAAACAAAATATAGTTTTGTACGATGGGAAATAAAGGGACTTCTAACTTTATTTCAGTACTTATGGGAAAAGGAACAGGAGAACTTTACTCTGAGCTTGTGGAGAAATTTATTCTTAACTTAGGGTATTCTTAACTGGTACCTTTAAACAAATCATCGAAGTCTGGCAGAGTATCAAGAGAGTCTTGCTGTAACTAGCCATGAACTATGACCAAAAGACAGCTCTATATTTAAAAACTGTGGTGGTTGATGGGATGGGTAAAGGAGGAGAAAATGGAGGAAGTGAAGTTTACAGTTTTGTAAATTACAGGCTGTGGCAGGACCAAGATGCCTCACCAATGGCAGCCGCAGGGCGAGTGTGTCAATGGACGGTTACTCACACTTGTATAATTAAGGTTGCATTTTGGTGTGATAAAAAGGCTTCCTTTTTTTTTCTTCTTAAACATTATTTATTTAACCTATAACTTATGTAGCCCTTATTTTCAAATATTTTACGTGCCCTAAAAGTGCCTTTGGACGTTTCTTTTTTTTTTCCCCTGAAATTTAATGTTTAAATTGAACTATAGTTGATTTACAATGTTGTTAATTTCTGGTATATAGCAGAGTGATTCAGATATATATATAATATATAATATATATTTAGAATATATTATATATATATATTCTTTTTCAGATTCTTTTCCATGATAGGATATTACAAGATATTGAATATAGTTCCCTGTGCGAGACAGTAGCTCCTTGTTGTTCATCTATTTTATATATAGTAGTGTGTATTTGCTAATCCCAAACTCCTAACTAGTCCCTCCCCTAAAAAGCCTTACATTTTGGTTTGCATTTCCTTTATTAAAAGTTATGCTAACAAACAATTTATTCCAAAGGGCAACTGCCAAGACAAGCCCCTATCATGGGACTACAATGACCCAACTCTAAAGATGGGGAAAAACAAACAAAAAACACAGCTGAAGATCTAAAACTTCTCAGAAGAGAGAAACGGAGAGTTAAACACTGAGATATAAGACCTTCTACCTTTACCTTTGCCATTTGGAATTAGCTACTTGTCAATAGCAAAATTTAGGGGAGACATCAAGAAATCCTCTCTGATACTTTGAACATTGGACCCAAAATAAAGTATAAGGCTGCCCACTCCAGGACCTTTTAAAGAAGACAACCTAGTTGTCTCTTAGGGAGTTTGGCAATACATGGATTTTTCTAAGATGTATGTTCCTGACCCACAGAAGAAAAGCTGGGTAATAGATCTTCATTAGGTTATTGACTAAAGTAGTTAAGTGAACAAATATATGTATGTATATATACGTGTGTGTGTGTGTCTGTGTTCATTAGGAACATGGCTTAGTGGAGATATATATGTATATCTTTCATTTGGGACCATGACCATCGATTGGTCAGTCTCTTGGAACTCTGGTAGCCTCTGGTGAGCAGCATTTAGGCCTATAAAAACTTCTCTGGAAATTCCTTGATAGTAGGGCCTATATATTACCACTGACCTAAGTCTATTGGTCAAACACAATTCTTAGTTTCTTTCTGGAAGGTAACAGTAGCCACTGAAGAAGTTGAGGTAGATGAAGTCTAGTTACTCCTCAACCTTGCTACTAAGTCATAATGAAAGCTAGTCTCAAACCAAATCCCACCACATCTACAGACATTTATTAGCCAAACACTGATTAGCAAGGAAGTTCAAAACTATTTAAGCTGTTCTGTAAGTTTAAAAAATTCCCAGATTGCTGTCATCTTAGGTGCTCTGAAAACTACCTTGCCTGCTTAGAGGCTGACACAGCTCCAGAGTCGGGAATCTTTTACAGAAGCGCTCACGACCAACAGATAGACACAGGACTCTAGGGAGCAAAGCTTGAGCTCCACCTCTAGGGGTAAAGGCTAAGCCTTCATTTGCTTCTTACACCCTATTTATGCAAGAGTCGAGGAAGTATTAGTAACCAATACTATTTGGTTAGTATTAGTAACCAATACCAATATTAGTAACCAATTCATGTGTCGAGAATACTTTAAATTTCACCAAGGATCTCTGATATCCAACACTGAATATTCATCACGCCAGTCAGCACTTAAAACCAGAGATTTGTTTCTGACACTTAGTACGCTGATAAGTAGGGTGTAGATTGTTGATCTCAAGATACAGAAAACAGAATGGACTGTCGTGGCCCCCTCTGGAATGTGGGCTGGACATCCCTGAGCTGATATATTATTAAGATGCTGCAGCTTAACCTAAGAATATTTTAAAGTATGTGACAGACCCTTTGTGCTTGTTCATCAAGCACAGCAGCTGGCCTAGAGGAGCCACTCGAAGTTTGCTGAATAGGAGAGTTTGAAGAGCTTGTAAGTTGGAATATGGGTATGTCAACTGGGTTACTTATTCATAAGCAGTTAGGGTGTTCAGATTATTGCAACTCACAGGATTTATTTTTATTTTCCAGTTCTCTTAGGGCACTCTGGAGAAAACCCTTGGTTGGCTTCAGACCCCTGATGGGAACTTGATAAAATTTTGTCACGATTCCAATGGGGAGACCTCAGGAGATCATTTTTTGTTTTTTAATTTGCTTTTGGCTGTGTTGGGTCTTCGTTGCTCTGTGTGGGCTTTCTCTCGTTGTGGCGAGCAGGGACTACTCTTCGTTGCGGTGCACAGGCTTCTCATTGAGGTGGCTTCTCTTGTTGCGGAGCACGGGCTCTAGGCGCACGGGCTTCAGTAGTTGTGGCACGTGGGCTCAGTAGTTGTGGCTCGTGGGCTCTAGAGCACAGGCTCAGTAGTTGTGGTGCACGGGCTTAGTTGCTCTGTGGCATGTGGGATCTTCCCGGACCGGGGCTCGAACCCGTGTCCCCTGCATTGGCAGGTGGATTCTTAACCACTGCACCAACAGGGAAGTCCCAGGAGGTCATTTATTAATAGACTTTGTGAACTATTACTTTGAAGGGATGGTTAAAGTTGTATATTTTAATAATTGCTCATATATCTGTAGGTAATATGTTTAATTGTTTATGAAAGGGTGAGACTTTTTTTTTTTTGGCTGGGGCAGTATCCACCCACCCCCGAGAAATGGGCCAAATCATCCCTATGTCACTGTCTTCCTCTGACTTGCTTTGGGAATCCAAAGGTAGGAGCCGTAAAGCTAATAATGGTCCAAGTGCACTGTAGACAACCGCACATGCCCTTTTCTAAACGATATTAGGTGAAATCACTAAGGAAGAGGCACCCCAAAGCTCCCACCACAACCTTAAGCTGATCCGTAGAAGTTACACAGAGAACTCTGTCAGCAACAGAAAAGTGAAGTTCTCAAGGTGTAGTTCAGAGTAATGGAAAAGTAGAAAGCTGCTTAGATACTCTTGTAAAACTAACTTCATTTAAAATTGCTTTCAAAAAATTCACAAAGTCATAAGCTATTTGCAGTCATCTCTTATTTCCAAACTCGCTTTAGGTTGAAAACCTCACTCTCAGGAAGGACAGTAATGTCTCTTTAATTAAATAGGCTGTCCTGGGCTTCCCTGGTGGCGCAGTGGTTGAGAGTCTGCCTGCGGATGCAGGGGACGCGGGTTTGTGCCCCGGTCCGGGACGATCCCACATGCTGCGGAGCGGCTGGGCCCTGACCGTGAGCCATGGCCACTGGGCCTGCGCGTCCGGAGCCTGTGCTCCGCGACGGGAGAGGCAAAAAAATAGGCTGTCCTGATAAGCATCAATTCCATTTACCTCCTCCTCACTATAGAACACATATTTTTCTTCCCACACCCCTGTCCCTGGAGAAAAATCTGTGACTGCACCTGTACTGATATGTATCAGGTTTTCCCAAATAATGAATGTTTGGTTTACCAGCTTGGAAAGTCCCCTTGTTTTTCGCCCCCTCACTGAAGAGAAAACAAGCATCTCTGCACTTGTGCTTTGATTTCTTGCAGTCTGTGGCTTACTGGAATACCATATGTGCTTGCTCAACGTCCTTAGTTTGCCAACAAAACACCCACAGTCTCAATGATATTTTCAACCCCTTGTATCATATCCTGATGTCTATTTATATTGACATCCACACATTTTCGT
Source organism: Neophocaena asiaeorientalis asiaeorientalis (assembly GCF_003031525.2). Classification (NCBI taxonomy): domain Eukaryota; kingdom Metazoa; phylum Chordata; class Mammalia; order Artiodactyla; family Phocoenidae; genus Neophocaena; species Neophocaena asiaeorientalis. The sequence goes on along the minus strand of NW_020185337.1, from coordinate 3,457,085 downwards.
TTCACCACTGGCACAGAAATGACATTTTTGTGCCTAATTATTACTGTGATAATGTAGTGCAATCTCTCTCCAGACAAACCCCCTTACTGCCAGCCACAGCTCAAAACTTTCCTTTATGAAAGATTTTTCTGATAATTATCTTTGGCTTCTAAGAAACCATCCACTTAATACTGTGTGATTTCAGGAGCTTCTGAAGAGCAGGGGGCCAACCATTGCTCTTTAAAGCTCAATGTTTGTACCAGCCATTATATGATGTGAGTTATTAATCATGGGACAAACACACTATTACTGCTATTACTGGTTTATTGAGGGATCATATATACTACCATAGAATGTAGAATTTAAGCAAATCTACAACGATTTTTAAAACATTGATTTGCCTCTGCTCTTAGGTAGGAGCTTGGTCTGGGAGACAAGCACAGAGGGCTACAGTAGAGTAAAACCCCATGATGCACAGGATAATGTACATTTGCATGTAATCCAAGTAGCTCCTGTCTTCTGTCCAGTGCCAATTTCCAAACGCAAGTAGGTTCCTATTCTTATGTTCTGGGAAGTAGGCTGAGACTATGGGGGCGGGGCATGAAGTTTGATGGGGAAATGGCAAGCAATCCTGCCTGGGCAGCAGGAAAATAGAGTGTAGGTCTACAGTATTCCATTGGTTCAGTCTTGCAAATGGAAGATGGTTGGGTTGACAGAACACCTTTCAACAGAGCACTGATTCCTGGAGTCACTCTCACTGTCCTGGAAGTCCCAGCCTACATGAGACCCAGAATCACCCCCATTGATATTTGGCTAGTGAGGGGATGGGGGCAGGAAGAACTCCCACCAAATGGCTCCAAAATGCAGCAGGGATCTGGATGGATTTGGATGACACTAAGAATTCCCTAGGGTAACTCCTGGCTGGCAGGCTAGGTAATTTTTATTAAGCTTGCACTAATGTAATTCCACAGCCTATAGTAAGTTTTTTTGGACCCCACATGTCATATTATGGTGGGATTCTACCATAGCTCCGTACTTTCTATTAAAATGTGATTGAGGTTTCCTTAGCACCGTGGGACTTAGATATGTGTATTGTAACATTAGTTCTTCAGCTCATAAATATTCTCACTACTCCTGAAATATATTCTATCAAATAAGGTTAAGATCATGCTTTTTGGGCAGCTTTGCAAAACAAAGGCAAACCATATTTCAGACTCTGGCACTGGGATATATATCAATAACGTGGGCATGTGCGCACACACACGCATGTATATTCATATATTTAAACGTGCTGTCATTTTTACTGATTGAAGGCAAAGTCATAGGTGCATTCAGTTTTATACTTAATATGCAGAACTGAGAAGCTAACACAGGATGCAAGTGAGAAGTAAACCTGCAAAGCATCAGGGCATCTGTTGTGGATACCATATCAGACTGATGCCCCACCTGCAATTAAATCTGAGCATCTTAATTTTTTCTTCCATTTTCCAAAGCAGAAGTTGGCAGCTGTTTCAGTATATAATGAGTGTAGGACAGAAAATGCAGTGAAGTGGATCATTATTGTTTGGGGAAGAATCCCATAAGTGGTCTCCTCAGTTACGTAAGTATGGTGTGAATAGGCTCCATTGTCCTGGTGGGCAGCATCACTATGAAAAGACATTCCTTGTTCTGGGAAGAGTCACTTAAGTGGCCTTACTGAGTCACTTAAGTGTAGGGTGAGCTGGATGTTATTCTGGGAGAGAAATGTAGCCAGAACTTTGATGTTCTGTCTTTAAAACATTGTGAGGTCATCACTGCAGAAAAAGGTAGGAACTTCCTTGGCCAAGCTCTCCTGGGCCCATGTTGCATTCTGAGAAATGAGTCTGAGGATGAATGGAAAGAGTTTGACCACTAAGAGATCTTTGGAATCAGGTATCAAAGGGCACGAGGCTCCTGTAATAGGTCAAGATGCTGGGGGTGGACTTTTTCCCATAAAGAACTTCTATGGAAGGCCTTGATTTTGAACCAGCAGTTATGGCAGGAATAGAGAATAGTGCCTCCCCCAGTGAGCTCTAGCACTGCCATGGAGATGGCTTCTAGGGTGTGGGCATCTCTTCATCTTCTTGCTGTTGTCCCAGAGGACTCAACACAAGTGCTCTGAGATACGTCTCACCCAAGATCTCTCAGTCTTCAGTGCACTGCTTCTCTGGAGCCAGAGTCTGTAAAGCCTCAGCTTTGTGAAGCAATGGAGCAGTAAGAGGGCTTTGAGCAGACGGGTCCCAGCTAGTCTGATGGAAAGCCCCTGCACTGTAAGTAACACTGACCCATAGGCTCCTTGACGGCTACAAGAATGAAGCACTTCCCCCAGCTCTGCCTTTTGGCCATGAGTCCCCAAGATGAGCTTCCACTCAGCAGTCAAGGCCCCTGTGCCACAGACTTCAACTGGACCCTTCTCCTCAAGCCACTTCTGTACACTGTGGGGTCTCTGAAGGCCTAATGAAGAGGTGTGCTGGAGGAGAAAAGATGGATCTCTGGACTTGCAATCATGAGGGAGCTCAGGGATTACACTCAAAGAATAGACTAGGACAAGCTCATGGGCTGAGGGTCACCCCAACTCCACATAAGGGGCAGAAGTAACATGCAGAGAAAGGTCATGGTTCCATGCTATTAATGGAAAAAGAAAGAGACTAAAACATGCTAAGGTACACACACACACACACACACACACGTATATGTATCTATTTATGTATATATACTACTTCTGGTAACATAAATCTTAGGAAAGTAAGCAGTAAATACCCAAATGAAGTTAAGATTGAAATAAAGAAAAGACCAAAGAATAATTTCTTTTAGGAAGCAGACCCAGAGCCGAGTAAAGCAGCTAGACGTTCAAGCCCATACAAGAGATCTATGTCGACGGCAGAGAGAGATACTTTCTCACTGGCCAAGCCGGTGGGGTTTCCCTGAGTCATACTTGGCTTTGTCATTAGAAGAGGTCAGTTAAAGTTAAGGTAATGGAAAGTCTATGACCTTATTTTAACATTAGAGACTCAACCTCTAGGCAGAAAATGGTGATTCCTTTCTCTGTGATTCAGTACCTAGAAGCCTCCAATTTCCTGGACATCTTTAAAAATTCTAATTTTTTTCAGCAATAACTATTATACACCACAATTTTGGATAACACATTTCTCTTGCAGAAGGTGGAATTAATCCTCTCAGTATTAAAATAAAGCTATTTGTTTTTTGTGTCCCCTGCCCCAAGTAGCAGTGATTCAGGTTATTTCTGAGTTGCATAACAATGTAATAATTGGGACTTCCCTGGTGGCACAGTGGTTAAGAATCTGCCTGCCAATGCAGGGGACATGGGTTCAGTCCCTGGTCTGGGAGGGTCCCACGTGCCACGGAGCAGCTGAGCCCGTGTGCCACAATTACTGAGCCTGTGCTCTAGAGCCAGCGAGCCACAACTACTGAGTCAGCGAGCCACAGCTACTGAGCCCGCATGACACAACTACTGAAGCCCACATGCCTAGAGCCCGTGCTCTGCAGCAAGAGAAGCCACCACAATGAGAAGCCAACTCACTGCAACGAAGACCCACTGCAGCCAAAAATAAATAAATAAAATAAATAAATTTATTTTAAAAAAAAAAGAATCTGCCTGCCAATGCAGGGGACATGGGTTCGATCCCTGGTGTGGGAAGATCCCACATGCCGCGGAGCAACTAAGCCAGTGTGCCACCACTACTGAGCCTGCGCTCTAGAGCCTGTGAGCCACAGCTACTGAGCCTGAGTGCCACAATTACTGAAGCCCGCATGCAGCAACAAAGACCCAATGCAGCCAATAAATAAATGTACACAATTTTTAAAATGTAATAATTATTTTATTCTGTATGTTTTTCTTTTTGCAAAGTTGTATGTATTGTTGTTATTTTGTTTTTATAGCTACCATTCACTCATAACTATTAATTAAATATTACTATGTGCAGATACGTCTAATCCTCACCACAATATGGAAAAGTGGGGATTATTCTTCCCATTTCACAGAAAACACTGAAGATCAGAGAGCTTACATAACTTTCCCAAAGCCAGACAGCTAATAAAAAACCAGGCACTTTCTGCTAAACCAGAACAAATCTTGAAAACTTTTTCTCGTTTTTTTCTGTTAATCTATCAAAAATTTTTGTTGTTACTCTATATCGGTTATTACTGCTGGCATCAGCTGTTCAGCTGGTCAATATCTAATTTCCTTCTATTTATTTCATAAGCAGGGAAACTTTGATACTCAAGTACTTCACCATCTCCCTTACTCTAGGAAAGTTCCAGTGAAAGCAAACTCAACCTTCAGTGGGAGAGAGACCTGGGAAGACTTGATCAAAGGACTTTGGAAAACTAAGAAGTTTTGGAATCAAATCTTCCTAGTAAATATTCACTATCATCTTTGAAATAAATTCAAACAGAACTATCACTAGGATACCAGCTAGTTCTACTGCCAAGTGCCATTCCAGAATGTATTTTGAAGTCAAATATAAATAATTTTAAACTTGCCGTTTAAGGTTACCCGTAGATCTACTCCATTTAGCACAATAATCATGACGGCCATAATTAGGTCAATGTGCACAGCTCCTTGTAACTCATTGGTTTGCTGGAAAGATAGGCAAGAGGTTATTTATTTATTTATTTATTTTGGCTTGGTTTCGATTACTGGAGACTCAGAACTCAGCAAATACATCTATAAATGGGTTCAGTTCTTTGTGGAGGCAGAAACAAGACTTGATTGGCCATAGGGTCATAACTGGAGGAAAGTATCAGACATGAAGGGTAGCAGAATACACCATCCCCAAATATGACACTTTGGCCTAAGGATTATTTTGAGCTGAAGGCAATTGAGAAGCAGATACAAGAAAAGTTCTCTGCCCTCCCTCTACTTGCCTAAAAGCAGGACATAAATTTGTAAGAGGGTACCCCCTTTCCTCTCTATCAGGAAAGACAGAGGTTAATCACCAGAAATAACTCTAGACCCTTATCAGCCCAGCACCAGAGGAATCTACACAACAACCTTTACTAACTAGCTTTCATCTTCCTTTAGTTCCCCTGTATATTTACCTTCCCACAATTTGCCACCCTAAATACAAAGTCTTTTTCCTTTGTCTTGCCACTTCTCTAAAAATTTATTTTTCTTTTTTGAGATGATATATAAGCCCAAGTTCTAACCACCCCTTTGGGTTACTCCTTGCTAAGTATTCCTGTGTGTAAGTGAGATGCATGTGTTAATAAACCTCTGTTTGTTTTTCTCTTGTTAATCTGCCTTTTGTCTATCTAATTTACAGGGCCTCAGGCAGAGAACCTAAGAGGCAATAGAGAAAAAGTTTTTTCCTCCCCAAAGGCCATGAATGTCACCTGGCATGTGTGCAAAAGTAGAAAAAAGCTTTTGACTTCCTTTGGCTGTGTTTTCATAATAAGACTTGAATCTGACTCTGGTTGAGAAAAAGGTGCTCCAAAGTAAAAGCAGTTTTAATAAATTGATCGTTTTTTTGTCCAGGAGGATATTCTTTCCAAAGCACGTGGTTATCAGCCCCTTTCCAGATTCAAGATGCATAACTTGTCAGGGCATTCACATATTAACTTAAAACATTCATCAAGATATTCATGTTTATGCAAAGCCAAAATATAAAAAAAACCTTTCTTGCCATGTATTATTTGTAAAATAATCAGACCTTTGGGATGTAAGACCCCACTTATTCTGGCTCCCATCTTCCATTCAAGTTATGTTTGGGTAGTATTATATGCATATGTGACACCGACATTCTACTAATTATTATACCATTATCCCAATTTGCAACTATACGGATCTAAGGGAACTAAACGAAAGAGTAGCTAGTGGCATTCAGTGCAGTTTGGCTGGAAACCATATGAACTCTTGGTGGGTGAGATCATCCAAGCCTGACAATAACTGTGTGTTATTTATGTTTGCATTTCTAGCATTTATCACAGTGAGACAGGAAGGGAGCAGGGCACAACCTTTAAAAGAATGACATAGCCATTGAGGACACAGCATAAACAGGTGAGAACCAACTAGGTCCAAGATGATGGACAAGTCGACTTCCACTAGACCTTGAGCTTCATTATACGCTCATTGTATTACATTAGCATAGGCTAAATGACACATCCTCAGGCGCCATGACAGTTCCAATGTTGACCATAAAAGGCCAAAAAGTGGGTGGTGACCCAATTCCTGGAAGTTTTCGCCCCTTCCCCAATATAGTTGGAATAATCCTCATTATTATTTCATTAGCCAATGAAATTACCCAGCCCATAAAAACTAACTACCTCATATTTCGGGGCTGCTCTCACTTTCTGAGATGGACCACATTCTGTCTATGGAATGTGTACCTCTCTAAATAAACCTGCTCTCACTTTACTATGGCTTGCTCTTGAATTCTTTCCTGCGTGAAGCCAAGGACTCACACTTGGCGGACCGTCCCAGGGATTCACCTGAGACCTGGGACGTGACCATCCTCTTGCACCCCATGTTTTCCTGCAACAACAGGATCTAAAATATAGTAGTCATTCACCAATGTTGTTAAATGTTAAAATACTGATAGCAGCAGTGGTATGGATGCCTTCCTTCCCTTAGAGGGGCTCCCGTGCTAACATCTGCACATCTGGCCCATTCAGGCAAACAAGGATCTCATCTGTGGGATTATCCTGAGAGCTTTCTCTGGTTGCCCTGGATATATCTGGGTTTGCTCAGCAAAACCTACATTTGCCTCTGTAGATTCCTCTCAACTTTTTCTCTCTTTCTTCCTCTCTTCCCTTTTCTTTATCTGGTTAAAATTTTGAGAACTTGTTTAGATACTTGTGCCTGGGGCCAAATAAGACTATTTCCCCTGTGAAGGAGTTTAACTTCACCTTTGAGATTTGTGAGGGGGGAGGGCCATTCAGGCTTTGGGCCCATGACCACAGGGGTCATCTCACCTCATTGTCTAGGAAATTCTCTTTCCCTGGAGAGTCAGAGCCCAAAGTCTTCACCATTGTCTTTGAGGATTAAGTCAGGGGTGGGGTGGGGGGATTTAGATGTCAACTTTTTGTCTTTCTGCCAAAGACAAGTCACTGGATACTTCTTGATATGTAATCAACACACTGGTCATCATAGAGTCAAGGAAAGAGGGTCTGCTATTTATTCCCAAGGGCCATTCACTTTTGGCTTTTGATACAAGGACTGTTGGGGACTGTTGCTCCCTCACCTCCTTCGGTTCTTTGCTTAAATGCTGTCTACTCGGTGAGGCCCTCCTGGAATATGCTATTTAATGTCACCACCTCCCCTCCCCAAAATCCCCATCCCCCTTTATTTTGTCCATAGTACCCATCATCATCTGATCTGCTATAAATGTCATTTACTTCTTTATTGTTTCTCTTTCCATGAGACAGTATAAATTCCATAAAGGCAGGGATTTGGGGTCACTTGTTCACCCTTGTGGTCACAGTGACTAAAACAGTACCTGGTTCAACACTATTTGTGGATGGAAGGAAAGAAGGAAGGAAGGAAGGAAGGAAAGGAGGGAGGGAGGGAGGAGCTAGGAGTTGGAGAATGGCAGTTCAGGGCAGGGAGCTGATAGCTTCAGAAAAGCGTTAATGGGAGGCGGGATTGTTGTTTTGGGCTTCTCTGAAGGTCTGAGTCTATGTTTAGAGAGACATTAATAGACATGTGGATAAGAACCTAGGAGTTTTTAAGACAAATCAGATGACCAGATCATAAAAAGAGCCACAGAAACTGCTGTTACACATACATACTCAAACACACACTTAACTCTTTGCATCACATGTATATTTGTGTCCTTTCATATATGTTTCTTTATGGAAAGGTTCAGGAACATGATATATATTTATGTAAAGAGCTTTATTTACTAGAACATGATGTTGATGAGGTCATGACTGCAGGCTCAATCTTCAGACAGACCAATTATACTGATCTTTTCTAAATGTGTGTACCCCTATGTCCAGCCATTGCTTCAAAAATGCTTTTAATTAATTGTTTAACACAGAGGTGATGGGGCAAATGTGTGAGTGTGGGACCATAGGTGGATGGGTGCAAATCCATTACTGCTCCTGGAAAAGCAGCTCAAAATTCCTGATCCACTGCTCCTGGATGAAAAGATCGGTAGAACTTTACTACCAAAGGCTAGTATGCAATTCCCAACTTTCTTTCCAGATTTAAAAATACAACTTGCTTTTCAAAACAGCTTGCTGAGTGCAGAAGTCAATTCAGACGAAAATGACAAAAATCTTTAACTTTCACATAAGGACAAAGCTTCTGATTATCAGTTCCTTTTCTTCTAATGTTGAGAGGCAGATAGGCAAGCTTATAAAAATGATATCTTGGTAGGGATAGCTCCTGTTTCACGCACTGTTGGCTAAAAGCTAACAACCTTGAGATACCTGCAGCTTATTTTTTCTTACTAATGTCATTCACTTAGTTTATAAACTTTTTGGATAACTTACTGTTTGTAAGGTATGGAACTCATCTTGCAAGATGCCAAAAATGAGTCAGACACAGACATTGCCTTTAAAGAACTTATGGACCAATAGGAGAGATAAGATAATAAAGTCTTGTCGACATCCTGCTGTTTTGCCACATTTACTATGTGATCAAAAGCAATAAGAATGACTTTGTCTTTGCTTTCTCACTCAGCATGCACAAATATGCTGCTGGTTCTTTGAACAAAGAAAAACTGGGAGCATGCCTTGCAAACTAGTTTGCTTCCCCAAATTCATACACCTCTATACACCACACTCAGAAATCTAAAATCTTGCAGCAGCTGTGCTGTAGTCAAAGCTGTGAGGCTCACAAGAGATCATCCAAAAAGTCAGAATGAGGCATTGCAAGGAGGAATCCCAGCACTTAATCTCAGAGTTTTCTAAATTTAAGATAAACTTTAACACGCCTGATGTAAAGAGAAGTGGAGAGCTATGCCTGGAGCAAACGGATGCAAAATTCCTGCAGAATTTTTATTAGCTTATCAGCTGGGAGAGCCAGTGGTAGAAGGCGTAAAAGGTGAGGCTGATTTCATTGTTTAGAAGTCTCAGAAGTTACTCCGTTATAAGGGAACAGCTCTGCAGGTAGAAACAGAGTCCCCATTGGGGTTCTCCTGAGGGCCTTTGCAAGCATGGTAGAGATATCTATTCCCCTTATTTTATTTTAAATTTTTGAGTTTTTATACAATTTTTAAAGGTCACTTTCCATTTATGGTCATTACAAAATATAAGCTATTCCCCATGTTGTATAATTCATCCCTGAGCCTACCTTACACCCAATAGTTTGTACCTTCCCTCCCCCTACTCTGTATTGCCCCTCCCCGCCACCGGTAACCACTAGTTTGTTCTCTGTGTCTCTGAGTCTCCTTCTTTTTTGTTATATTCATTAATTGCTGTAATTTTTTTAGATTCCACATATAAGTGATGTCATACAGTATTTATCTTTCAGGGCATCCACTCTGCTAGCTCTGGCACCAACACACACACACACACACACACACACACACACACACACACACACACACACAGTGTGGAGAGAGGGCCTCAGGTTCTGTAAAATTTATCCAGAGTCCCAGGCCCCTTTGAACCTGGCAGTCCAGGCCCCTGTAAAGCAGGAGCGGGCAGCTTTCAGCTTAAACAGCCCTTGGGGAGCTTCCAGAGGGGCGGCAGCAAAGGCAGGAGCTGGTTCCTGTGGGAGGGCAGCCGTCTCCTTTACACCTTTCCAGCCGGCTTTCACTTTCTGAGCTCTTGACCTTTTCTTGGCATGTGTTCTGAGTCCAAATGACCAGGGTATAAAGGTAATTACTTTTCTCAGCTCTTCTGGAAAGAAAGCTCCCTTCCCATCATAACCCTTAATGTTTGCTCTTGATGTTTCCACTGTAGTTGAGTACGGTAGGAGATTTTGGGCCTTGTTGTGGTGTCATTTGTTTAATTGGAATACTGTTTGGCCTTTCAAATGACCTGAAATTCCTACCAGAAAAATTGATATTGGTGTCTTGGAAGAAACGAATAAAGTGACCATCAATATGATTGAGAAAAATAATTACTGACAGACATCCTGCCAGATGAGTCAGCTTGGCAGACTACAGTGTTCAGATTTTTCTGAATGTAAAAACCTTCCTTTTGCATGTATATGTATGTGCATATGTATGTGTAAACTCTCTCGAGTCTTTCCTCTTCGACCCAAGATGCACACATCTAACTGTTTTTCAGGTTCTTGAAACTAGTTCATTTCAACAGAATTTATGTCAAAAACTGGAGATCAAGGAGACTAAGGCATATTCATTTTTATCCCTTATGCCTGGTCTTCCTGTGTTCACTAAACACCACCTGGTGTTTCACACTCCACACGTCTTGTCCTGTGGCTTCCCTCTGCAAGAATACATTAACTGCCCCATGCACCAGCTGAATCCATATCCCTGTTTTGAAGTGCTCTGCAGACAGGAAACAGCCGTCCTCCCCTTCCTGGGTGGTGGACCCTATCAGCCTTATATAGGCTGGCAAGTAGATGGCACTTGGCCACTGTCATCTTGTACACTCAGGAGAGCGCATTGTGAAAACCACACAACACAGAGGCACAGCAATGCTCAATCCCTCCACCCCTCTAGAACTTTAGTCTTGCTTGGCCAAATCTATGTCCCCTGCTCAAAGGAAACGAAGGGGAAGTACTCTTATAAGTCCCCACTGAGCATAGTCCAGGAGACATAAAAAGCATTCAATAAAAATGTGTAGGGCTTCCCTGGTGGCGCAGTGGTTGCGAGTCCGCCTTCCGATGCGGGGGACGCGGGTTCGGCCCCGGTTCGGGAAGATCCCACATGCCACGGAGCGGCTGGGCCCGTGAGCCATGGCCGCTGAGCCTGCGCGTCCGGAGCCTGTGCTCTGCAACGGGAGAGGCCAGGACAGTGAGAGGCCCACGTACCAAAAAAAAAAAAAAAAAAAAAAAAAATGTATTTAGTGCCGGGAGGTCACCATCAATAATTAACTTAGCTACTCTTGGGTGTTTGATAGCTTATCTTATGCCTGTCCTGACCAAGACACTAGTCAGTAGGAATGGAGGGCCAAGTCCATTTGGGTGTAAAGCTGGGTAATGAAAGATATGACCCTCGCTGACTTGACATCCCTAAGGAAAAAAAGAATGTATATGATGTAAATATGCGAAATACAAATATTTTTTGTGGTAAAATAACATAATAAAATATTTGTCATCTCAACCAATTCTAAGTGCACAGTTCAATGGTATTAAGTATATTCACACTGCTGTACGACCAATGTCCAGAACTTTCTCGGCTTGCAAAACTGAAACTCTTACCCATGAAACTACAACTTCCGTTTCCCCCTTTCTCCAGCACATGGCAATCACCATTCTACTTTCTGTTTCTATTACTTGACTACTCTAGATACCTGGTATAGTAGAGTTAGATAATATTTGTCTTTTTGTTACTGACTTAGTTAGTATAACATCCCCAAAGTTCATCCATGTCCTAGCATGTGTCAGAGTTTCCTTCCTTTTTAAGGCTGAATGTTCTATTGGAGGTATACACCATGTTTTGTTTATCCATTCATCTGCCAATGAACATTTGGGCTGATTCACCTCATAGCTATGGTGAATAGTGATGGGTGTGCAAATATCCCTTTGAAATTCAGAAGTGGATTTGCTGACCATATGGTAATTCTATTTTTAATTTTTTGAAGCAACATTATAGTGTTTGCCATAGCTGCTGCCTCATTTTACATTCCCACCAATAGCGCACAAGAGCTCCAGTTTCTCTACATCCTTGCCAACAGTTGATATGTTATGTTTTTTGATAGTAGCTACTTTAACAGATATAAGGTGATGTATCATTATGGTTTTGATTTGCATTTCCCTAATGATTTATGATGTTGAGAATCTTCTTATATACTTGTGGTTTGTATATCATCTTTGGAGAAATATAACCCATTTTTAAACTGGGTTACTTTTTTGGTTGTTGTCGTTGGGTTTTAGGAGCTTTTTTTTTTTTTTTAATATATTCTGGATATTAATCCCTTAAGAAGCATATGATTTGCAGATATTTCCTTTTCACTCTGTTGTGTCAAATATTAAATTTGGATACAATTACAGTAAAAATCTCAAGGGCTAGGATTTTAAATTTCCTGGAGATTATAGAAAACAGATTCATTCCTCATACAAACAAGACTGTTTCTGAATTTCCTAAAAACTCTGGAACATTGAGATTAGGAGATTAGGTGTCAGGGTTTTGAAATTTTCAACATATGTAAAGCATGGTGCATTCTCCCCCAGAAAGATCATGGTTTGCCTGATAAAAGAGAAGTGGTATGTAAAAGATGTAAGATAAACAAGCAGGTGCAGACCCGGAGGCAGGTGGGTACCTAGAGTAATGAAGGGAATGCAGAACCAACCATCCACATGCTGATGGATAAAAATCAGGATTCTAGTCTGGAAATCCAAGGTGAAAAGAGAGGACCCTAATCAACTTACACAAAGCTGTGAAGAAGAAGGACAAGAGTAAAACAGCAACATAAACTCATTCAAGATTTAAATTTGTTCAAGTCATCATAATTCCAGATCGCAATGAGGTAAGCCAGGGATGTTTAGAGGACAGTCCCTTTAAGACTAACAGGAAAGCTATAGCCTTCTGGATGACCGCTTTGTGCCTCTAAAGGAACTGATGACAGTAAAGATCATGGAAAAAAAGAACCCAAGAAACCTTATTTCATAATTTTATTTTATTTTTAAATTTATTTTTTAAATTTTTGGCTGCATTGGGTTTTTGTTGCTGTGCATGGGCTTTCTCTAGTTGTGGTGAGCGGGGGCTTCTCTTTGTTGCGGTGCAAGGGCATCTCATTGCGGTGGTCTCTCTCGTCGTGGAGCACGGGCTCTAGGCACGCTTCAGAAGTTGTGGCTCACGGGCTCAGTAGTTGTGGCTCACGGGCTCAGTAGTTGTGGCATGTGGGCTCAGTAGTTGTGGCTTGTGGGCTCTAAAGTGCAGGCTCAGTAGTTGTGGCGCACGGGCTTAGTTGCTCCGCGGCATGTGGGATCTTCCTGGCCGAGGGCTCGAACCCGTATCTCCTGCATTGACAGGCAGATTCTTAACCACTGTGCCAGCAGGGAAGTCCCTATTTCATAATTTTTAATTTTAGCTCACAAAACAAAGCTTTACTTTAAAAATTCAAAACCTAAGAGTTTTGGGTACTGGACTTCTTCTTGACTCTTGACCACCAGGCCCGGCACATGCCCACTGGCAAAGATGCTGCCCAGAATTCTCTGTGCTTCCAGCTGGAGAGTTAGCCTGGAGCCTCAGGTGACCCTGGCTGTGCAGCAGGAAGATGGAAAGCTAATAATAATCTAACCCTGTTGCCACATTTGAGGCCTACCCAAGTCAAAGGGCAGGTGCCAGAGCAAACAGAGACATCAGATATTGATTCTGGAAACTTATCCCAAAAAACTGACCTGGGCCAAAGGGAGCTTAGCATTCTGGATATAAATGAGGAAGGTAGCAGCCTGCCAGAGGACTGCTGACATCCATCTACCCAGCAGCTCGAGTCAGGGAGACCTGGAGAGAGAGATTTCCAAACTGGCAGAACCTGGTCCAGTGCACCTGGTGGACACTGTACATAATGATTAATGAGCAGACCCTAAGGCACAAGCAGAAACTGACTCAAATTTCTATTAATCTTTATACCAATAAAAAAGCCAACTTTAGCAAATAAAAGGGAACACTTAACTTCAGGCTGTGCTGTGTAGGAGAATCAAGAAAGTACAAGTCACCTAATGTTCTACTGCAAAACATCCCTAGAAACACCTGCAAAAATAGATCGTTATACAGCAGACTGTTCTTTCCTGTAGGGATGAGATTGTAATTTGGGATTGACTTCCTAATCCAGCAATAAATTATAAGGCAAACTCCACGTATAAATTTTTATACTTTTAAAATAAGAAAAGTGTGCTCCAAGTTCCTATAAAATGCATGTTACATACTGATTATATAGAAGCCCCATGAACTATAAACTATCTATTAAGTACATAAAAAATGTAACTGTCATTTCAAAATTCATTTTTTTAAATGTGCTGCTATAATACAGATACAATTGCCTGCATTTATTGAGCACTTACTGAATGCCACCCCATACTAAGAGCTTTACCTGCGTTATGTTATTTAATCCTCTCAACAAACCTATGAGGAAACTGAGGCTTAAAATGGTAATACCACTTGTCCAAAGACAATTCTTTAGTAAGGACTGAACTGGGATTTCAATCCAAGGCATCTACTTCTAGAACTGGTGTTCTTAATGCTGTAATATACAACCTAAAACAGTAAAATTTAAGCATTTCACATACCCATGGAATTTGAGAGCTGGACGAGGCATCAGATAGCATTTAGCTCAGTTCCTTTATGTTATAAATAATGAGCAGTAGGATCAAGAGAAGTGAAGTTACTTATAGGGGTTTCTTAGTGAGAGAGCCAAGGCCAGAATTTTACTGATTTCTAGTTCCAAATTCTTTCCACCTCAGCCAATGGACTCAAGACAGTCTCTTCTCCCTTTAGTCAAACAATTTTAAGACATGGTATGATTTCCATATACAAAATGAATACTCAAGTTCCCTGAAGAATACCAGTAGTGATTGGTTACCTAACCTATTAATTACCTCTGACCTTAAAACTTAGTGATTTAAAAAAAACAAAATTTTTTGTGGGAAGGAATTCAAGCGTTGGGCCTGGATTGTCCTGCTCAGGACCTCTCATTGTTTTTGCAGTCAGGCTGTGGGTGGAGGCTGCAGGCACCTGAAGGCTTCACTGGGACTGCAGGACCCACACCCAGCATGGCACACTCACATGGCTGCTGGCAGGAGGCCTCAGTTCCTCACCATGAGGGCCTTTCCACTGGCTGCTTGGTGGCATGGCTCTCAAGTGGAGGGGAATTGGGTTCAGATCTAGAAAGGAGAGAAGTATCAAAGAATTTGTGGACAGATTTTAAAACCATATCTACCTAGCAGAACTCTTCCTCTCCCTCCTTCCCTCCCTGCCTCCCTCCCTCCTTCCCTCCCTCTCTTCTTTCCTTCCTTCCTTCCTTCTCTCTGTCTTTTCCTTTGGCTAACAGTGGCTTTTTTTGTCCGGTGTCCTTCCCTCCTCCAGTGTGACTCAGAGACAAATCCTGATTAGTGTCAGTCAACTATGGAAGTCACATTCCTCTGAAGAGTGACTGATTTTTTTTTTTTTTTTTTTGGGGGACGCGGGCC